>NW_027475130.1:3030303-3333333 GCF_051020985.1 Nomia melanderi
CCACCGTCTCATGGGGCCAAACACTCAGGGTCGGGGAAAAATCCAATATATATCTGGTGATATCTCGGGTGCTATTAGAGATAGCGCAATAAACCAAAGTGCATTGTCTGTACGAGGCCCTGGCGCATGAATCTGTGCAGCGGGAACGACCTCGGTTCACCAGGGGCCGAGAAAACCACAGTCTCTTGGGGCCGGACACTCAGGGTCAGGGAAAAATCCAATATATATCTGGTGATATCTCGGGTGCTATTAGAGATAGCGCAATAAATCAAAGTGCATTGTCTGTACCAGGCCCTGGCGCATGAATCTGTGCAGCGGGAACGACCTCGGTTCACCAGGGGCCGAGAAAACCACAGTCTCTTGGGGCCGGACACTCAGGGTCAGGGAAAAATCCAATATATATCTGGTGATATCTCGGGTGCTATTAGAGATAGCGCAATAAATCAAAGTGCATTGTCTGTAGGAGGCCCTGGCACATAAATCTGGGCAGCGGGAACGACCTCGGACTACCAGGGGCCGAGGAAACCACCGTCTCGTGGGGCCGGACACTCAGGGTCAGGGGAAAATCCAATATATATCTGGTGATATCTCGGGAGTTGTTAGAGATAGCGCAATGAACCAAAGTGAAATATCTGCAGGAGGCCCCGACGTATGAATCTGTCCAGCGGGAACCTCCTCGGACCGCCAGGGGCCGAGAAAACCACCGTCTCATGGGGCCGAACACTCAGGGTCGGGGAAAAATCAAATATATATCTGGTGATATCTCGGGAGCTGTTAGAGATAGCGCAATAAACCAAAGTGAAATATCTGCAGGAGGCCCCGGCGTATGAATCTGTCCAGCGGGAACCACCTCGGACCGCCAGGGGCCGAGAAAACCACCGTCTCATGGGGCCGAACACTCAGGGTCGGGGAAAAATCCAATATATATCTGGTGATATCTCGGGTGCTATTAGAGATAGCGCAATAAACCAAAGTGAAATGTCTGTACGAGGCCCTGGGGCGTGAATCTGTGCAGCGGGAACCACGTCAGTTCACCAGGGGCCGAGAAAACCACCGTCTCATGGGGCCGAACACTCAGGGTCGGGGAAAAATCCAATATATATCTGGTGATATCTCGGGAGCTGTTAGAGATAGCGCAATAAATCAAAGTGCATTGTCTGTCGGAGGCCCTGGCGCATGAATTTGGGCAGCGTGAACGACCTCGGACTACCAGGGGCCGAGAAAACCACCGTCTCATGGGGCCGGGCACTCAGGGTCAGGGGAAAATCCAATATATATCTGGTGATATCTCGGGAGCTGTTAGAGATAGCGCAATAAACCAAAGTGAAATATCTGCAGGAGGCCCCGGCGTATGAATCTGTCCAGCGGGAACCACCTCGGACCGCCAGGGGCCGAGAAAACCACCGTCTCATGGGGCCGAACACTCAGGGTCGGGGAAAAATCCAATATATATCTGGTGATATCTCGGGAGCTGTTAGAGATAGCGCAATAAACCAAAGTGAATTGTCTGTACGAGGCCCTGGCGCATGAATCTGTGCAGCGGGAACGACCTCGGTTCACCAGGGGCCGAGAAAACCACAGTCTCATGGGGCCGGACACTCAGGGTCAGGGGAAAATCCAATATATATCTGGTGATATCTCGGGAGCTGTTAGAGATAGCGCAATAAACTAAAGTGAAATATCTGCAGGAGGCCCCGGCGTATGAATCTGTCCAGCTGGAACCACCTCGGACCGCCAGGGGCCGAGAAAACCACCGTCTCATGGGGCCGAACACTTAGGGTCGGGGAAAAATCCAATATATATCTGGTGATATCTCGGGAGCTGTTAGAGATAGCGCAATAAACCAAAGTGAATTATCTGCAGGAGCCCCCGGCGTATGAATCTGTACATCGGGAACGACCTCGGGCCATCAGGGGCCGAGAAAACAACCGTCTCATGGGGCCGGACACTCAGGGTCAGGGAAAAATCCAATTTATATCTGGTGATATCTCGGGTGCTATTACAGATAGCGCAATAAATCAAAGTGCATTGTCTGTAGGAGGCCCTGGCACATGAATCTGGGCAGCGGGAACGACCTCGGACTACCAGGGGCCGAGAAAACCACCGTCTCATGGGGCCGGACACTCACGGTCAGGGGAAAATCCAATATATGTCTGGTGATATCTCGGGAGCTGTTAGAGATAGCGCAATAAACCAAAGTGAAATATCTGCAGGAGGCCCCGGCGTATGAATCTGTCCAGCGGGAACCACCTCGGACCGCCAGGGGCCGAAAAAACCACCGTCTCATGGGGCCGAACACTCAGGGTTGGGGAAAAATCCAATATATATCTGGTGATATCTCGGGAGCTGTTAGAGATAGCGCAATAAACCAAAGTGAAATATCTGCAGGAGGCCCCGGCGTATGAATCTGTCCAGCGGGAACCACCTCGGACCTCCAGGGGCCGAGAAAACCACCGTCTCATGGGGCCGAACACTCAGGGTCGGGGAAAAATCCAATATATATCTGGTGATATCTCGGGTGCTATTAGAGATAGCGCAATAAACCAAAGTGAAATGTCTGTACGAGGCCCTGGGGCATGAATCTGTGCAGCGGGAACGACCTCGGTTCACCAGGGGCCGAGAAAACCACAGTCTCTTGGGGCCGGACACTCAGGGTCAGGGAAAAATCAAATATATATCTGGTCATATCTCGGGTGCTATTAGAGATAGCGCAATAAACCAAAGTGAATTATCTGCAGGAGGCTCTGGCGCAAGAATCTGTGCAACGGGAACGACCTCGGACCACCAGGGGCCGAGAAAACCACCGTCTCATGGGGCCGGACACTCAGGGTCAGGGGAAAATCCAATATATATCTGGTGATATCTCGGGAGCTGTTAGAGATAGCGCAATAAACCAAAGTGAAATATCTGCAGGGGGCCCCGGCGTATGAATCTGTCCAGCGGGAACCACCTCGGGCCGCCAGGGGCCGAGAAAACCACCGTCTCATGGGGCCGAACACTCAGGGTCGGGGAAAAATCCAATATATATCTGGTGATATCTCGGGAGCTATTAGAGATAGCGCAATAAACCAAAGTGAAATATCTGCAGGAGGCCCAGGCGTATGAATCTGTCCAGCGTGAACCACCTCGGACCGCCAGGGGCCGAGAAAACCACCGTCTCATGGGGCCAAACACTCAGGGTCGGGGAAAAATCCAATATATATCTGGTGATATCTCGGGTGCTATTAGAGATAGCGCAATAAACCAAAGTGCATTGTCTGTACGACGCCCTGGCGCATGAATCTGTGCAGCGGGAACGACCTCGGACCGCCAGGGGCCGAGAAAACCACCGTCTCATGGGGTCGAACACTCAGGGTCGGGGAAAAATCCAATATATATCTGGTGATATCTCGGGTGCTATTAGAGATAGCGCAATAAATCAAAGTGCATTGTCTGTACGAGGCCCTGGCGCATGAATCTGTGCAGCGGGAACGACCTCGGTTCACCAGGGGCCGAGAAAACCACAGTCTCTTGGGGCCGGACACTCAGGGTCAGGGAAAAATCCAATATAGATCTGGTGATATCTAGGGTGCTATTAGAGATAGCGCAATAAATCAAAGTGCATTGTCTGTAGGAGGCCCTGGCACATGAATCTGGGCAGCGGGAACGACCTCGGACTACCAGGGGCCGTGAAAACCACCGTCTCATGGGGCCGGACACTCAGGGCCAGGGGAAAATCCAATATATATCTGGTGATATCTCGGGAGCTGTTAGAGATAGCGCAATAAACTAAAGTAAAATATCTGCAGGAGGCCCCGGCGTATGAATCTGTCCAGCTGGAACCACCTCGGACCGCCAGGGGCCGAGAAAACCACCGTCTCATGGGGCCGAACACTCAGGGTCGGGGAAAAATCCAATATATATCTGGTGATATCTCGGGAGCTGTTAGAGATAGCGCAATAAACCAAAGTGAAATATCTGTAGGAGGCCCCGGCGTATGAATCTGTCCAGCGGGAACCACCTCGGACCGCCAGGGGCCGAGAAAACCACCGTCTCATGGGGCCGAACACTCAGGGTCGGGGAAAAATCCAATATATATCTGGTGATATCTCGGGTGCTATTAGAGATAGCGCAATAAACCAAAGTGAAATGTCTGTACGAGGCCCTGGGGCGTGAATCTGTGCAGCGGGAACCACCTCAGTTCACCAGGGGCCGAGAAGACCACCGTCTCATGGGGCCGAACACTCAGGGTCGGGGAAAAATCCAATATATATCTGGTGATATCTCGGGAGCTGTTAGAGATAGCGCAATAAATCAAAGTGCATTGTCTGTCGGAGGCCCTGGCGCATGAATTTGGGCAGCGTGAACGACCTCGTACTACCAGGGGCCGAGAAAACCACCGTCTCATGGGGCCGGGCACTCAGGGTCAGGGGAAAATCCAATATATATCTGGTGATATCTCGGGAGCTGTTAGAGATAGCGCAATAAACCAAAGTGAAATATCTGCAGGAGGCCCCGGCGTATGAATCTGTCCAGCGGGAACCACCTCGGACCGCCAGGGGCCGAGAAAACCACCGTCTCATGGGGCCGAACACTCAGGGTCGGGGAAAAATCCAATATATATCTGGTGATATCTCGGGAGCTGTTAGAGATAGCGCAATAAATCAAAGTGCATTGTCTGTAGGAGGCCCTGGCGCATGAATTTGGGCAGGGTGAACGACCTCGGACTACCAGGGGCCGAGAAAACCACCGTCTCATGGGGCCGGGCACTCAGGGTCAGGGGAAAATCCAATATATATCTGGTGATATCTCGGGAGCAGTTAGAGATAGCGCAATAAACCAAAGTGAAATATCTGCAGGAGGTCCCGGCGTATGAATCTGTCCAGCGGGAACCACCTCGGACCGCCAGGGGCCGAGAAAACCACCGTCTCATGGGGCCGAACACTCAGGGTCGGGGAAAAATCCAATATATATCTGGTGATACCTCGGGAGCTGTTAGAGATAGCGCAATAAACCAAAGTGAATTGTCTGTACGAGGCCCTGGCGCATGAATCTGTACAGCGGGAACGACCTCGGGCCATCAGGGGCCGAGAAAACCACAGTCTCTTGGGGCCGGACACTCAGGGTCAGGGAAAAATCAAATATATATCTGGTGATATCTCGGGTGCTATTAGAGATAGCGCAATAAACCAAAGTGAATTATCTGCAGGAGGCTCTGGCGCAAGAATCTGTGCAACGGGAACGACCTCGGACCACCAGGGGCCGAGAAAACCACCGTCTCATGGGGCCGGGCACTCAGGGTCAGGGGAAAATCCAATATATATCTGGTGATATCTCGGGAGCTGTTAGAGATAGCGCAATAAACCAAAGTGAAATATCTGCAGGAGGCCCCGGCGTATGAATCTGTCCAGCGGGAACCACCTCGGACCGCCAGGGGCCGAGAAAACCACCGTCTCATGGGGCCGAACACTCAGGGTCGGGGAAAAATCCAATATATATCTGGTGATATCTCGGGAGCTGTTAGAGATAGCGCAATAAACCAAAGTGAAATATCTGCAGGAGGCCCCGGCGTATGAATCTGTCCAGCGGGAACCACCTCGGACCGCCAGGGGCCGAGAAAACCACCGTCTCATGGGGCCGAAAACTCAGGGTCGGGGAAAAATCCAATATATATCTGGTGATATCTCGGGTGCTATTAGAGATAGCGCAATAAACCAAAGTGCATTGTCTGTACGAGGCCCTGGCGCATGAATCTGTGCAGCGGGAACGACCTCGGTTCACCAGGGGCCGAGAAAACCACAGTCTCTTGGGGCCGGACACTCAGGGACAGGGAAAAATCCAATATATATCTGGTGATATCTCGGGTGCTATTAGAGATAGCGCAATAAATCAAAGTGCATTGTCTGTAGGAGGCCCTGGCACATGAATCTGGGCAGCGGGAACGACCTCGGACTACCAGGGGCCGAGAAAACCACCGTCTCATGGGGCCGAACACTCAGGGTCGGGGAAAAATCCAATATATATCTGGTGATACCTCGGGAGCTGTTAGAGATAGCGCAATAAACCAAAGTGAATTGTCTGTACGAGGCCCTGGCGCATGAATCTGTACAGCGGGAACGACCTCGGGCCATCAGGGGCCGAGAAAACCACAGTCTCTTGGGGCCGGACACTCAGGGTCAGGGAAAAATCAAATATATATCTGGTGATATCTCGGGTGCTATTAGAGATAGCGCAATAAACCAAAGTGAATTATCTGCAGGAGGCTCTGGCGCAAGAATCTGTGCAACGGGAACGACCTCGGACCACCAGGGGCCGAGAAAACCACCGTCTCATGGGGCCGGGCACTCAGGGTCAGGGGAAAATCCAATATATATCTGGTGATATCTCGGGAGCTGTTAGAGATAGCGCAATAAACCAAAGTGAAATATCTGCAGGAGGCCCCGGCGTATGAATCTGTCCAGCGGGAACCACCTCGGACCGCCAGGGGCCGAGAAAACCACCGTCTCATGGGGCCGAACACTCAGGGTCGGGGAAAAATCCAATATATATCTGGTGATATCTCGGGAGCTGTTAGAGATAGCGCAATAAACCAAAGTGAAATATCTGCAGGAGGCCCCGGCGTATGAATCTGTCCAGCGGGAACCACCTCGGACCGCCAGGGGCCGAGAAAACCACCGTCTCATGGGGCCGAAAACTCAGGGTCGGGGAAAAATCCAATATATATCTGGTGATATCTCGGGTGCTATTAGAGATAGCGCAATAAACCAAAGTGCATTGTCTGTACGAGGCCCTGGCGCATGAATCTGTGCAGCGGGAACGACCTCGGTTCACCAGGGGCCGAGAAAACCACAGTCTCTTGGGGCCGGACACTCAGGGACAGGGAAAAATCCAATATATATCTGGTGATATCTCGGGTGCTATTAGAGATAGCGCAATAAATCAAAGTGCATTGTCTGTAGGAGGCCCTGGCACATGAATCTGGGCAGCGGGAACGACCTCGGACTACCAGGGGCCGAGAAAACCACCGTCTCATGGGGCCGGACACTCAGGGTCAGGGGAAAATCCAATATATATCTGGTGATATCTCGGGAGCTGTTAGAGATAGCGCAATAAACTAAAGTGAAATATCTGCAGGAGGCCCCGGCGTATGAATCTGTCCAGCTGGAACCACCTCGGACCGCCAGGGGCCGAGAAAACCACCGTCTCATGGGGCCGAACACTCAGGGTCGGGGAAAAATCCAATATATATCTGGTGATATCTCGGGAGCTGTTAGAGATAGCGCAATAAACCAAAGTGAATTATCTGCAGGAGCCCCCGGCGTATGAATCTGTACAGCGGGAACGACCTCGGGCCATCAGGGGCCGAGAAAACAACCGTCTCATGGGGCCGGACACTCAGGGTCAGGGAAAAATCCAATTTATATCTGGTGATATCTCGGGTGCTATTACAGATAGCGCAATAAATCAAAGTGCATTGTCTGTAGGAGGCCCTGGCGCATGAATTTGGGCGGCGTGAACGACCTCGGACTACCAGGGGCCGAGAAAACCACCGTCTCATGGGGCCGGACACTCAGGGTCAGGGGAAAATCCAATATATATCTGGTGGTATCTCGGGTGCTATTAGAGATAGCGAAATAAACCAAAGTGAATTATCTGCAGGAGGCCCTGGCGCATGCATCTATGCAGCGGGAACGAACTCGGACCATCAGGGGCCGAGAAAACAACCGTCTCATGGGGCCGGACACTCAGGGTCAGGGAAAAATCCAATTTATATCTGGTGATATCTCGGGTGCTATTACAGATAGCGCAATAAATCAAAGTGCATTGTCTGTAGGAGGCCCTGGCACATGAATCTGGGCAGCGGGAACGACCTCGGACTACCAGGGGCCGAGAAAACCACCGTCTCATGGGGCCGGACACTCACGGTCAGGGGAAAATCCAATATATGTCTGGTGATATCTCGGGAGCTGTTAGAGATAGCGCAATAAACCAAAGTGAAATATCTGCAGGAGGCCCCGGCGTATGAATCTGTCCAGCGGGAACCACCTCGGACCGCCAGGGGCCGAAAAAACCACCGTCTCATGGGGCCGAACACTCAGGGTCGGGGAAAAATCCAATATATATCTGGTGATATCTCGGGAGCTGTTAGAGATAGCGCAATAAACCAAAGTGAAATATCTGCAGGAGGCCCCGGCGTATGAATCTGTCCAGCGGGAACCACCTCGGACCTCCAGGGGCCGAGAAAACCACCGTCTCATGGGGCCGAACACTCAGGGTCGGGGAAAAATCCAATATATATCTGGTGATATCTCGGGTGCTATTAGAGATAGCGCAATAAACCAAAGTGAATTGTCTGTACGTGGCCCTGGGGCATGAATCTGTGCAGCGGGAACGACCTCGGTACACCAGGGGCCGAGAAAACCACAGTCTCTTGGGGACGCACACTCAGGGTCAGGGAAAAATCCAATATATATCTGGTGATATCTCGGGTGCTATTAGAGATAGCGCAATAAACCAAAGTGAATTGTCTGTACGAGGCCCTGGCGCAAGAATCTGTGCAACGGGAACTACCTCGGACCACCAGGGGCCGAGAAAACCACAGTCTCATGGGGCCGGACACTCCTTGTCAGGGGAAAATCCAATATATATCTGGTGATATCTCGGGTGCTATTACAGATAGCGCAATAAACCAAAGTGAATTAGCTGCAGGAGGCCCTGGCGCATGAATCTGTGCAGCGGAAACGACCTCGGATCACCAGGGTCCGAGAAAACAACCGTCTCATGGGGCCGGACACTCAGGGTCAGGGAAAAATCCAATTTATATCTGGTGATATCTCGGGTGCTATTACAGATAGCGCAATAAATCAAAGTGCATTGTCTGTAGGAGGCCCTGGCACATGAATCTGGGCAGCGGGAACGACCTCCGACTACCAGGGTCCGAGAAAACCACCGTCTCATGGGGCCGGACACTCAGGGTCAGGGGAAAATCCAATATATATCTGGTGATATCTCGGGTGCTATTAGAGATAGCGCAATAAACCAAAGTGAAATATCTGCAGGAGGCCCCGGCGTATGAATCTGTCCAGCGGGAACGACCTCGGATCACCAGGGGCCGAGAAAACCACCGACACATAGGGCCTGACACTCAGGGTCGGGGAAAAATCCAATATATATCTGGTGATATCTCGGGTGCTATTACAGATAGCGCAATAAATCAAAGTGCATTATCTGTAGGAGGCCCTGGCGCATGAATCTGGGAAGCGGGAACCACCTCGGACTACCAGGGGCCGAGAAAACCACCGTCTCATGGGGCCGGGCACTCAGGGTCGGGGGAAAATCCAATATATATCTGGTGATATCTCGGGAGCAGTTAGAGATAGCGCAATAAACCAAAGTGAAATATCTGCAGGAGGCCCCGGCGTATGAATCTGTCCAGCGGGAACGACCTCGGACCACCAGGGGCCGAGAAACCACCGTCTCATGGGGCCGGACACTAATGGTCAGGGAGAAATCCAATATATATGTGGTGATATCTCGGGTGCTATTATACATAGCGCAATAAATCAAAGTGCATTGTCTGTAGGATGCCCTGGCGCATGATTCTGGGCAGCGGGAACCACCTCGGACCACCAGGGGCCGAGAAAACCACCGTCTCATGGGGCCGGACACTCAGGGTCAGGGGAAAATCCAATATATATCTGGTGATATCTCGGGTGCTATTAGAGATAGCGCAATAAACCAAAGTGAATTATCTGCAGGAGGCCCCGGCGTATGAATCTGTCCAGCTGGAACCACCTCGGACCGCCAGGGGCCGAGAAAACCACCGTCTCATGGGGCCGGACACTCAGGGTCAGGGAAAAATCCAATTTATATCTGGTGATATCTCGGGTGCTATTACAGATAGCGCAATAAATCAAAGTGCATTGTCTGTAGGAGGCCCTGGCGCATGAATTTGGGCAGCGTGAACGACCTCGGACTACCAGCGGCCGAGAAAACCACCGTCTCATGGGGCCGGGCACTCAGGGTCAGGGGAAAATCCAATATATATCTGGTGATATCTCGGGAGCTGTTAGAGATAGCGCAATAAACCAAAGTGAAATATCTGCAGGAGGCCCCGGCGTATGAATCTGTCCAGCGGGAACCACCTCGGACCGCCAGGGGCCGAGAAAACCACCGTCTCATGGGGCCGAACACTCAGGGTCGGGGAAAAATCCAATATATATCTGGTGATATCTCGGGAGCTGTTAGAGATAGCGCAATAAATCAAAGTGCATTGTCTGTAGGAGGCCCTGGCGCATGAATTTGGGCAGCGTGAACGACCTCGGACTACCAGGGGCCGAGAAAACCACCGTCTCATGGGGCCGGGCACTCAGGGTCAGGGGAAAATCCAATATATATCTGGTGATATCTCGGGAGCTGTTAGAGATAGCGCAATAAACCAAAGTGAAATATCTGCAGGAGGCCCCGGCGTATGAATCTGTCCAGCGGGAACCACCTCGGACCGCCAGGGGCCGAGAAAACCACCGTCTCATGGGGCCGAACACTCAGGGTCGGGGAAAAATCCAATATATATCTGGTGATATCTCGGGAGCTGTTAGAGATAGCGCAATAAACCAAAGTGAATTGTCTGTACGAGGCCCTGGCGCATGAATCTGTTCAGCGGGAACGACCACGGTTCACCAGGGGCCGAGAAAACCACAGTCTCTTGGGGCCGGACACTCAGGGTCAGGGAAAAATCAAATATATATGTGGTGATATCTCGGGTGCTATTAGAGATAGCGCAATAAACCAAAGTGAATTATCTGCAGGAGGCTCTGGCGCAAGAATCTGTGCAACGGGAACGACCTCGGACCACCAGGGGCCGAGAAAACCACCGTCTCATGGGGCCGGGCACTCAGGGTCAGGGGAAAATCCAATATATATCTGGTGATATCTCGGGAGCTGTTAGAGATAGCGCAATAAACCAAAGTGAAATATCTGCAGGAGGCCCCGGCGTATGAATCTGTCCAGCGGGAACCACCTCGGACCGCCAGCGGCCGAGAAAACCACCGACACATAGGGCCTGACACTCAGGGTCGGGGAAAAATCCAATATATATCTGGTGATATCTCGGGTGCTATTACAGATAGCGCAATAAATCAAAGTGCATTATCTGTAGGAGGCCCTGGCGCATGAATCTGGGAAGCGGGAACCACCTCGGACTACCAGGGGCCGAGAAAACCACCGTCTCATGGGGCCGGGCACTCAGGGTCGGGGGAAAATCCAATATATATCTGGTGATATCTCGGGAGCAGTTAGAGATAGCGCAATAAACCAAAGTGAAATATCTGCAGGAGGCCCCGGCGTATGAATCTGTCCAGCGGGAACGACCTCGGACCACCAGGGGCCGAGAAACCACCGTCTCATGGGGCCGGACACTAATGGTCAGGGAGAAATCCAATATATATGTGGTGATATCTCGGGTGCTATTATACATAGCGCAATAAATCAAAGTGCATTGTCTGTAGGATGCCCTGGCGCATGATTCTGGGCAGCGGGAACCACCTCGGACCACCAGGGGCCGAGAAAACCACCGTCTCATGGGGCCGGACACTCAGGGTCAGGGGAAAATCCAATATATATCTGGTGATATCTCGGGTGCTATTAGAGATAGCGCAATAAACCAAAGTGAATTATCTGCAGGAGGCCCCGGCGTATGAATCTGTCCAGCTGGAACCACCTCGGACCGCCAGGGGCCGAGAAAACCACCGTCTCATGGGGCCGAACACTCAGGGTCGGGGAAAAATCCAATATATATCTGGTGATATCTCGGGAGCTGTTAGAGATAGCGCAATAAACCAAAGTGAAATATCTGCAGGAGCCCCCGGCGTATGAATCTGTACAGCGGGAACGACCTCGGACCATCAGGGGCCGAGAAAACAACCGTCTCATGGGTCCGGACACTCAGGGTCAGGGAAAAATCCAATTTATATCTGGTGATATCTCGGGTGCTATTACAGATAGCGCAATAAATCAAAGTGCATTGTCTGTAGGAGGCCCTGGCGCATGAATTTGGGCAGCGTGAACGACCTCGGACTACCAGCGGCCGAGAAAACCACCGTCTCATGGGGCCGGGCACTCAGGGTCAGGGGAAAATCCAATATATATCTGGTGATATCTCGGGAGCTGTTAGAGATAGCGCAATAAACCAAAGTGAAATATCTGCAGGAGGCCCCGGCGTATGAATCTGTCCAGCGGGAACCACCTTGGACCGCCAGGGGCCGAGAAAACCACCGTCTCATGGGGCCGAACACTCAGGGTCGGGGAAAAATCCAATATATATCTGGTGATATCTCGGGAGCTGTTAGAGATAGCGCAATAAATCAAAGTGCATTGTCTGTAGGAGGCCCTGGCGCATGAATTTGGGCAGCGTGAACGACCTCGGACTACCAGGGGCCGAGAAAACCACCGTCTCATGGGGCCGGGCACTCAGGGTCAGGGGAAAATCCAATATATATCTGGTGATATCTCGGGAGCTGTTAGAGATAGCGCAATAAACCAAAGTGAAATATCTGCAGGAGGCCCCGGCGTATGAATCTGTCCAGCGGGAACCACCTCGGACCGCCAGGGGCCGAGAAAACCACCGTCTCATGGGGCCGAACACTCAGGGTCGGGGAAAAATCCAATATATATCTGGTGATATCTCGGGAGCTGTTAGAGATAGCGCAATAAACCAAAGTGAATTGTCTGTACGAGGCCCTGGCGCATGAATCTGTTCAGCGGGAACGACCTCGGTTCACCAGGGGCCGAGAAAACCACAGTCTCTTGGGGCCGGACACTCAGGGTCAGGGAAAAATCAAATATATATCTGGTGATATCTCGGGTGCTATTAGAGATAGCGCAATAAACCAAAGTGAATTATCTGCAGGAGGCTCTGGCGCAAGAATCTGTGCAACGGGAACGACCTCGGACCACCAGGGGCCGAGAAAACCACCGTCTCATGGGGCCGGGCACTCAGGGTCAGGGGAAAATCCAATATATATCTGGTGATATCTCGGGAGCTGTTAGAGATAGCGCAATAAACCAAAGTGAAATATCTGCAGGAGGCCCCGGCGTATGAATCTGTCCAGCGGGAACCACCTCGGACCGCCAGCGGCCGAGAAAACCACCGTCTCATGGGGCCGAACACTCAGGGTCGGGGAAAAATCCAATATATATCTGGTGATATCTCGGGAGCTATTAGAGATAGCGCAATAAACCAAAGTGAAATATCTGCAGGAGGCCCAGGCGTATGAATCTGTCCAGCGGGAACCACCTCGGACCGCCAGGGGCCGAGAAAACCACCGTCTCATGGGGCCAAACACTCAGGGTCGGGGAAAAATCCAATATATATCTGGTGATATCTCGGGTGCTATTAGAGATAGCGCAATAAACCAAAGTGCATTGTCTGTACGAGGCCCTGGCGCATGAATCTGTGCAGCGGGAACGATCTCGGTACACCAGGGGCCGAGAAAACCACAGTCTCTTGGGGCCGGACACTCAGGGTCAGGGAAAAATCCAATATATATCTGGTGATATCTCGGGTGCTATTAGAGATAGCGCAATAAATCAAAGTGCATTGTCTGTAGGAGGCCCTGGCACATAAATCTGGGCAGCGGGAACGACCTCGGACTACCAGGGGCCGAGGAAACCACCGTCTCATGGGGCCGGACACTCAGGGTCAGGGGAAAATCCAATATATATCTGCTGATATCTCGGGAGCTGTTAGAGATAGCGCAATGAACCAAAGTGAAATATCTGCAGGAGGCCCCGACGTATGAATCTGTCCAGCGGGAACCTCCTCGGACCGCCAGGGGCCGAGAAAACCACCGTCTCATGGGGCCGAACACTCAGGGTCGGGGAAAAATCCAATATATATCTGGTGATATCTCGGGAGCTGTTAGAGATAGCGCAATAAACCAAAGTGAAATATCTGCAGGAGGCCCCGGCGTATGAATCTGTCCAGCGGGAACCACCTCGGACCGCCAGGGGCCGAGAAAACCACCGTCTCATGGGGCCGAACACTCAGGGTCGGGGAAAAATCCAATATATATCTGGTGATATCTCGGGTGCTATTAGAGATAGCGCAATAAACCAAAGTCCATTGTCTGTACGAGGCCCTGGCGCATGAATCTGTGCAGCGGGAACGACCTCGGTTCACCAGGGGCCGAGAAAACCACAGTCTCTTGGGGCCGGACACTCAGGGACAGGGAAAAATCCAATATATATCTGGTGATATCTCGGGTGCTATTAGAGATAGCGCAATAAATCAAAGTGCATTGTCTGTAGGAGGCCCTGGCACATGAATCTGGGCAGCGGGAACGACCTCGGACTACCAGGGGCCGAGAAAACCACCGTCTCATGGGGCGGGACACTCAGGGTCAGGGGAAAATCCAATATATATCTGGTGATATCTCGGGAGCTGTTAGAGATAGCGCAATAAACTAAAGTGTAATATCTGCAGGAGGCCCCGGCGTATGAATCTGTCCAGCTGGAACCACCTCGGACCGCCAGGGGCCGAGAAAACCACCGACTCATGGGGCCGAACACTCAGGGTCGGGGAAAAATCCAATATATATCTGGTGATATCTCGGGTGCTATTAGAGATAGCGCAATAAACCAAAGTGCATTGCCTGCAGGAGGCCCTGGCGCATGAATCTGTGCAGCGGGAACGACCTCGGACCACCAGGGGCCGCGAAAACCACCGTCTCATGGGGTCGGAAACTCAGGGTCAGGGAAAAATCCAATATATATCTGGTGATATCTCGGGTGCTATTAGAGATAGCGCAATAAACCAAAGTGCATTGTCTGCAGCAGGCCCTGGCGCATGAATCTGTGCAGCGGGAACGACCTCGGACCACCAGGGGCCGAGAAAACCACCGTCTCATGGGGCCTTACTGTCAGGGTCAGGGAAAAATCCAATATATATCTGGTGATATCTCGGGTGCTATTAGAGATAGCGTAATAAATCAAAGTGAATTATCTGCAGGGGACCCTGGCGCATAAATTTGTGCAGCCGGATCGACCTCGGACCACCAGGGGCCGAGAAAACCACCGTCTCATAGGGCCCGACACTCAGGGTCAGGGAAAAATCCAATATATATCTGGTGATATCTCGGGTGCTATTAGAGATATTGAAATAAATCAAAGTGCATTGTCTGCAGGAAGCCCTGGCGCATGAATCTGTGCAGCGAGAACGACCTCGGACCACCAGGGGTCGAGAAAACCACCGTCTCATGGGGTCGGACACTCAGGGTCAGGGAAAAATCCAATATATATCTGGTGATATCTCGGGTGCTATTAGAGATAGCGCAATAAATCAAAGTGCATTGCCTGCAGGAGGTTCTAGCGCATGAATCTGCGCAGCGGAAACTACCTCGGACCACCAGGGGCCGAGAAAACTACCGACTCATGGGGCCGAACACTCAGGGTCGGGGAAAAATCCAATATATATCTGGTGATATCTCGGGAGCTGTTAGATATAGCGCAATAAACCAAAGTGAATTATCTGCAGGAGCCCCCGGCGTATGAATCTGTACAGCGGGAACGACCTCGGGCCATCAGGGGCCGAGAAAACAACCGTCTCATGGGGCCGGACACTCAGGGTCAGGGAAAAATCCAATTTATATCTGGTGATATCTCGGGTGCTATTACAGATAGCGCAATAAATCAAAGTGCATTGTCTGTAGGAGGCCCTGGCGCATGAATTTGGGCGGCGTGAACGACCTCGGACTACCAGGGGCCGAGAAAACCACCGTCTGATGGGGCCGGACACTAATGGTCAGGGAAAAATTCAATATTTATCTGGTGATATCTCGGGTGCTATTAGAGATAGCGCAATAAATCAAAGTGCATTGTCTGTAGGAGGCCCTGGCGCATGAACCTGTGCAGCGGGAAGGACCTCGGACCACCAGGGGCCGAGAAAACCACCGTCTCATGGAGTCGGACACTCAGGGTCAGGGAAAAACCGAATATATATCTGGCGATATCTCGGGTGCTATTACAGATAGCGCAATAAATCAAAGTGCATTATCTGCAGGAGGCCCTGGCGCATGAATCTGTGCAGCGGGAACTACTTCGGACCACCAGGAGCCGAGAAATCCACCGTCTCATGGAGTCGGACACTCAGGGTCAAGGAAAAATCCAATATATATCTGATGATATCTCGGGTGCTATTAGAGATAGCGCAATAAATCAAAGTGAATTATCTGCAGGGGGCCCTGGCGCATGAATCTGTGCAGCGAGATCGACCTCGGACCACGAGGGACCGAGAAAACCGTCGACACATGGGGCCGGACTGTCAGGGGCAAGGAAAAATCCAAAATATATATGGTGATATCTCGGGTGCTATTAGAGATAGCGCAAAAAATCAAAGTGCATTGTCTGCAGGAGGCCCTAGCGCATGAATCTGTGCAGCGGGAACGACCTCGGACCACCAGGGGCCGAGAAAATCACCGTCTAATGGAGTCGGGCACTCAGGGTCAGGGAAAAATCCAATATATATCTGGTGATATCTCGCGTGCAATTAGAGATAGCGCAATAAATCAAAGTGAATTATCTGCAGGGGACCCTGGCGCATGAATCTGTGCAGCGGGATCGACCTCGCACTACGAGGGACCGAGAAAACTATAGACACATGGGGACGGACACTCAGGGTCGGGGAAAAATTCAATATATATCTGGTGATATCTCGGGTGCTATTACAGATATCGCAATAAATCAAAGTGCATTGTCTGTAGGAGGCCCTGGCGCATGAATCTGTGCAGCGGGATCGACCTCGGAACACCAGGGGCCGAGAAAACCACCGTCTCATGGGGTCGGACACTCAGGGTCAGGGAAAAATCCAAAATATATTTGGTGATATCTCGGGTGCTATTAGAGATAGCGCAATAAACCAAAGTGCATTGTCTGCAGGAGGCCCTGGCGCATGAATCTGTGCAGCGGGAACGGCCTCGGACCACGAGGGGCCGAGAAAACCACCGTCTCATGGAGTCGGACACTCAGGGTCGGGGAAAAATTCAATATATATCTGGTGATATCTCGGGTGCTCTTACAGATAGCGCACTAAACCAAAGTGAATTATCTGCAGGGGGCCCTGGAGCATGAATCTGTGCAGCGGGATCGAGCTCGGACCACGAGGGACCGAGAAAACTATCGACACATGGGGCCGGACACTCAGGGTCGGGGAAAGATTCAATATATATCTGGTGATATCTCGGGTGCTCTTACAGATAGCGCACTAAACAAAAGTGAATTATCTGCAGGGGGCCCTGGCGCATGAATCTGTGCAGCGGGAACGACCTCGGACCACCAGGGGCCGAGAAAACTACCGTCTCATGGGGCCGGACACTCAGGGTCAGGGAAAAATCCAATATAAATCTGGTGATATCTCGGGTGCTATTAGAGATAGCGCAATAAACCAAGGTGCATTGTCTGCAGGAGGCACTGGCGCATGAATCTGTGCAGCGGGATCGACCTCGGACCACCAGGGGTCGAGAAAACCACCGTCTCATGGGGCCGGACTATCAGGGTCAGGGAAAAATCCAATATATATCTGGTGATATCTCGGGTGCTATTAGAGATAGCGCAATAAACCAAAGTGCATTGTTTGCAGGAAGCCCTGGCGCATGAATCTGTGAAGCGGGAACGACCTCGGACCACCAGGGGCCGAGAAAACTACCGTCTCATGGGGCCGGACACTCAGGGTCAGGGAAAAATCCAATATAAATCTGGTGATATCTCGGGTGCTATTAGAGATAGCGCAATAAATCAAAGTGAATTATCTGCAGGGGACCCTGGCGCATGAATCTGTGCAGCGGGATCGACCTCGCACTACGAGGGACCGAGAAAACTATCGACACATGGGGACGGACACTCAGGGTCGGGGAAAAATTCAATATTTATCTGGTGATATCTCGGGTGCTATTAGAGATAGCGCAATAAATCAAAGTGCATTGTCTGCAGGAGGCACTGGCGCATGAATCTGTGCAGCGGGATCGACCTCAGACCACCAGGGGCCGCGAAAATCACCGTCTCATGGGGCCGGACTGTCAGGGTCAGGGAAAAATCCAATATATATCTGGTGATATCTCGGGTGCTATTAGAGATAGCGCAATAAACCAAAGTGCATTGTCTGCAGGAGGCACTGACGCATGAATCTTTGCAGCGGGATCGACCTCGGACCACCAGGGGCCGAGAAAATCACCGTCTCATGGGGCCGGACTGTCAGGGTCAGGGAAAAATCCAATATATATCTGGTGATATCTCGGGTGCTATTAGAGATAGCGCAATAAACCAAGGTGTATTGTCTGCAGGAGGCCCTAGCGCATGAATCTGTGCAGCGGGAACGACCTCGGACCACCAGGGGCCGAGAAAATCACCGTCTAATGGGGCCGGACTGTCGGGGTCAGGGAAAAATCCAATATATATCTGGTGATATCTCGGGTGCTATTAGAGAGAGCGCAATAAACCAAAGTGCATTGTCTGCAGGAGGCACTGGCGCATGAATCTGTGCAGCGGGATCGACCTCGCACCACCAGGGGCCGCGAAAATCACCGTCTCATGGGGCCGAACACTCTGGGTCGGGGAAAAATCCAATATATATCTGGTGATATCTCGGGTGCTATTAGAGATAGCGCAATAAACCAAAGTGAATTATCTGCAGGGGGCCCTGGCGCATGAATCTGTGCAGCGGGAACGACCTCGGAACAACAGGGGCCGAGAAAACCACAGTCTCTTGGGGCCGGACACTCAGGGTCAGGGAAAAATCAAATATATATCTGGTGATATCTCGGGTGCTCTTACAGATAGCGCACTAAACCAAAGTGAATTATCTGCAGGGGGCCCTGGCGCATGAATCTGTGCAGTGGGAACGACATCGGACCACCAGGGGCCGAGAAAACCACCGTCTCATGGAGTCGGACACTCAGGGTCAGGGAAAAATCCAATATATATCTGGTGATATCTCGGGTGCAATTGGAGATAGCACAATAAATCAAAGTGAATTATCTGCAGGGGGCCCTGGCGCATGAATCTGTGCAGCGGGATCGACCTCGGACCAAGAGGGACCGAGAAAACTATCGACACATGGGGCCGGACTGTCACGGTCAAGGAAAAATCCAATATATATCTGGTGATATCTCGCGTGCTATTAGAGATAGCGCAATAAATCAAAGTGCATTGTCTGCAGGAGGCCCTGGCGCATGAATCAGTGCGGCGGGATCGACCTCGGACCACCAGTGGTCGAGAAAACCACCGAAATATGGGGCCGGGTACTCAGGGTCAGGGAAAAATCCAATATATATCTGGTGATATCTCTGGTGCTATTAGAGATAGCGCATTAAACCACAGTGAATTATCTGCAGGAGGCCCTGACGCATGAATCTGTGCAGCGGGAAAGACCTCGGACCACCTGGGGCCGAGAAAACCACCGTCTCATGGGGCCGGACACTCAGGGTCAGGGGAAAATCGAATATATATCTGGTTATATCTCGGGTGCTATTACAGATAGCGCAATAAATCAAAGTGCATTGTCTGTAGGAGGCCCTGTCGCATGAATCTGTGCAGCGGGATCGACCACGGACGACCAGGGGCCGAGAAAATCACCGTCTCATGGGGCCGGACTGTCAGGGTCAAGGAAAAATCCAATATATATCTGGTGATATCTCGGGTGCTATTAGAGATAGCGCAATAAATCAAAGTGCATTGTCTGTAGGAGGCCCTGGCGCATGCATCTGTGCAGCGGGATCGACCTCGGACCACCAGGGGCCGACAAAACCACCGTCGCATGGCGTAGGACACTCAGGGTCAGGGAAAAATCCAATATATATCTGGTGATATCTAGGGTGCAATTAGAGATAGCGCAATAAATCAAAGCGAATTATCTGCAGGGGGCCCTGGCGCATGAATCTGTATAGCGCCATCGACCTCGGACCACGAGGGACCGAGAAAACTATCGACACATGGGGCCGGACACTCTGGGTCGGGGAAAAATTCAATATATATCTGGTGATATCTCGGGTGCTCTTACAGATAGCGCACTAAACCAAAGTGAATTATCTGCAGGGGTCCTGGCGCATGAATCTGTGCAGCGGGAACGACCTCGGACCACCAGGGGCCGTGAAGACCACCGTCTCATGGAGTCGGACACTCAGGGTCAGGGGAAAATCGAATATATATCTGGTTATATCTCGGGTGCTATTACAGATAGCGCAAAAAATCAAAGTGCATTGTCTGTAGGAGGCCCTTGCGCATGAATCTGTGCAATGGGATCGACCTCGGACCACCAGGGGCCGAGAAAATTACAGAAATTCGGAATCCGTCACCCAAGGTCATGTAAAAATCCAGCATATATCTGGTGATATCTCGGGTGCTATTACAGATAGCGCAATAAACCAAAGTGGGTTGTCTGCAGGAAGCCCTGGCGCATGAATCTCTGAAGCGGGAGCAACCTCGGACCACCAGGGTCCGAGAAAACTACCGTCTCATGGGGCCCGACACTCTGGGTCAGGGAAAAATCCAATATATATCTGGTGATATCTCGGGTGCTCTTACAGATAGCGCAATAAATCAAAGTGCATTGTCTGTAGGAGGCCCTGGCGCATGAATCTGTGTAGCGGGATCGACCTCGGACCACCAGGGGCCGAGAAAACCACCGACACATGGGGCCGGACACTCAGGGTCGGGGAAAAATTCTATATATTTCTGGTGATATCTCGGGTGCTCTTACAGATAGCGCAATAAACAAAAGTGCATTGTCTGCAGGAGGCCATGGCGTATGAATCTGTGCAGCGGGAACGACCTCGGGCCACCAGGGGCCGAGAAAACTACCGACTCATGGGGCCGGACTGTCAGGGTCAGGGAAAAATCCAATATATATCTGGTGATATATCGGGTGCTATTAGAGGTAGCGCTATAAATCAAAGTGCATTGTCTGCAGGAGGCCCTAGCGCATGAATCTGTGCTGCGGGAACGACCTCGGACCACTAGGGGCAGAGAAAACTACCGTCTCATGGGGTCGGACACTCAGGGTCAGGGAAAAATCCAATATATATCTGGTGCTATCTCGGGTGCTATTACAGATAGCGCAATAAATCAAAGTGCATTGTCTGTAGGAGGCCCTGGCGCATGAGTCTGTGCATCGGGAACGACCTCGGACCATCAGGGGCCGAGAAAACCACAATCTCATGGGGCCGGACTGTTAGGGTCAGGGAAAAATCCAATATATATCTGGTGATATCTCGGGTGCTATTAGAGATAGCGCAATAAATCAAAGTGAATTATCTGCAGGGGGCCCTGGCGCATGAATCTGTGCAGCGGGAACGACCTCGGACCACCAGGGGCCGAGAAAACCACCGTCTCATGGGGTCGGACTGTCAGGGTCAGGGAAAAATCCAATATATATCTGGTGATATCTGGGGTGCTATTACAGATACCGCAATAAATCAAAGTGCATTGTCTGCAGGAGGCCCTGGCGCATGAATCTGTGCAGCGAGAACGACCTCGGAGCACCAGGGGCCGAGAAAACCACAGTCTCATGGGGCCGGACACTCAGGGTCAGGGGAAAATCCAATATATATCTGGTGATATCTCGGGTGCTATTACAGATAGCGCAATAAATCAAAGTGCATTGTCTGTAGGAGGCCCTGGCGCATGAATCTGTGCAGCGGGATCGACCTCGGACCACCAGAGGACGAGAAAACCACCGTCTCATGGGGTCGGACACTCAGGGTCATGGAAAAATCCAATATATACCTGGTGATATCTCGGGTGCTATTAGAGGTAGCGCAATAAATCAAAGTGCATTGTCTGCAGGAGGCCCTAGCGCATGAATCTGTGCAGCGGGGACGACCTCGGAACACCAGGGGCCGAGAAAATCACCGTCCCATGGGGCCGGACTGTCAGGGTCAGGGAAAAATCCAATATATATCTGGTGATATCTCGGGTGCTATTACAGATAGCTCAATAAATCAAAGTGCATTGTCTGTAGGCGGCCCTGGCGCATGAATCTGTGCAGCGGGAACGACCTCGGACCACCAGGGGCCGAGAAAACCACAGTCTCCTGGGGCCGGACACTCAGGGTCAGGGGAAAATCCAATATATATCTGGTGATATCTCGGGTGCTACTACAGATAGCGCAATAAATCAAAGTCCATTCTCTGCAGGAGGCCCTAGCGCATGAACCTGTGCAGCGGGATCGACCTCGGACCACCAGGGGTCGAGAAAACCACCGAAACATGGGGCCGGACTGTCAGGGTCAGGGAAAAATCAAATATATATCTGGTGATATCTCGGGTGCTCTTACAGATAGCGCACTAAACCAAAGTGAATTATCTGCAGGGGGCCCTGGCGCATGAATCTGTGCAGTGGGAACGACATCGGACCACCAGGGGCCGAGAAAACCACCGTCTCATGGATTCGGACACTCAGGGTCAGGGAAAAATCCAATATATATCTGGTGATATCTCGGGTGCAATTGGAGATAGCGCAATAAATCAAAGTGAATTATCTGCAGGGGGCCCTGGCGCATGAATCTGTGCAATGGGATCGACCTAGGACCACCAGGGGCCGAGAAAATTACAGATATTCGGAATCCGTCACCGAAGGTCATGTAAAAATCTAGCATATATCTGGTGATATCTCGGGTGCTATTACAGATAGCGCAATAAACCAAAGTGAATTGTCTGCAGGAAGCCCTGGCGCATGAATCTGTGAAGCGGGAACGACCTCGGACCACCAGGGGCCGAGAAAACCACCGTCTCATGGGGCCGGACACTCAGGGTCAGGGAAAAATCCAATATATATCTGGTGATATCTCGGGTGCTATTAGAGATAGCGCAATAAACCAAAGTGCATTGTCTGCAGGAGGCACTGACGCATGAATCTGTGCAGCGGGATCGACCTCGGACCAAGAGGGACCGAGAAAACTATCGACACATGGGGCCGGACTGTCACGGTCAAGGAAAAATCCAATATATATCTGGTGATATCTCGCGTGCTATTAGAGATAGCGCAATAAATCAAAGTGCATTGTCTGCAGGAGGCCCTGGCGCATGAATCTGTGCTGCGGGATCGACCTCGGACCACCAGTGGTCGAGAAAACCACCGAAATATGGGGCCGGGTACTCAGGGTCAGGGAAAAATCCAATATATATCTGGTGATATCTCTGGTGCTATTAGAGATAGCGCATTAAACCACAGTGAATTATCTGCAGGAGGCCCTGACGCATGAATCTGTGCAGCGGGAAAGACCTCGGACCACCAGGGGCCGAGAAAACCACCGTCTCATGGGGCCGGACACTCAGGGTCAGGGGAAAATCGAATATATATCTGGTTATATCTCGGGTGCTATTACAGATAGCGCAATAAATCAAAGTGCATTGTCTGTAGGAGGCCCTGACGCATGAATCTGTGCAGCGGGATCGACCACGGACGACCAGGGGCCGAGAAAATCACCGTCTCATGGGGCCGGACTGTCAGGGTCAAGGAAAAATCCAATATATATCTGGTGATATCTCGGGTGCTATTAGAGATAGCGCAATAAATCAAAGTGCATTGTCTGTGGGAGGCCCTGGCGCATGCATCTGTGCAGCGGGATCGACCTCGGACCACCAGGGGCCGACAAAACCACCGTCGCATGGCGTAGGACACTCAGGGTCAGGGAAAAATCCAATATATATCTGGTGATATCTAGGGTGCAATTAGAGATAGCGCAATAAATCAAAGCGAATTATCTGCAGGGGGCCCTGGCGCATGAATCTGTATAGCGCCATCGACCTCGGACCACGAGGGACCGAGAAAACTATCGACACATGGGGCCGGACACTCTGGGTCGGGGAAAAATTCAATATATATCTGGTGATATCTCGGGTGCTCTTACAGATAGCGCACTAAACCAAAGTGAATTATCTGCAGGGGTCCTGGCGCATGAATCTGTGCAGCGGGAACGACCTCGGACCACCAGGGGCCGAGAAGACCACCGTCTCATGGAGTCGGACACTCAGGGTCAGGGGAAAATCGAATATATATCTGGTTATATCTCGGGTGCTATTACAGATAGCGCAAAAAATCAAACTGCATTGTCTGTAGGAGGCCCTTGCGCATGAATCTGTGCAATGGGATCGACCTCGGACCACCAGGGGCCGAGAAAATTACAGAAATTCGGAATCCGTCACCCAAGGTCATGTAAAAATCCAGCATATATCTGGTGATATCTCGGGTGCTATTACAGATAGCGCAATAAACCAAAGTGGGTTGTCTGCAGGAAGCCCTGGCGCATGAATCTCTGAAGCGGGAGCAACCTCGGACCACCAGGGTCCGAGAAAACTACCGTCTCATGGGGCCCGACACTCAGGGTCAGGGAAAAATCCAATATATATCTGGTGATATCTCGGGTGCTCTTACAGATAGCGCAATAAATCAAAGTGCATTGTCTGTAGGAGGCCCTGGCGCATGAATCTGTGTAGCGGGATCGACCTCGGACCACCAGGGGCCGAGAAAACCACCGACACATGGGGCCGGACACTCAGGGTCGGGGAAAAATTCTATATATTTCTGGTGATATCTCGGGTGCTCTTACAGATAGCGCAATAAACAAAAGTGCATTGTCTGCAGGAGGCCATGGCGTATGAATCTGTGCAGCGGGAACGACCTCGGGCCACCAGGGGCCGAGAAAACTACCGACTCATGGGGCCGGACTGTCAGGGTCAGGGAAAAATCCAATATATATCTGGTGATATATCGGGTGCTCTTACAGATAGCGCAATAAATCATAGTGCATTGTCTGTAGGAGGCGCTGGCGCATGAATCTGTGCAGCGGGATCGACCCCGGACCACGAGGGACCGAGAAAACCATCGACACAAGGGGCCGGACTGTCAGGGTCAAGGAAAAATCAAATATATATCTGGTGATATCTCGGGTGCTATTAGAGATAGCGCAAAAAATCAAAGTGCATTGTCTGCAGGAGGCACTGGCGCATGAATCTGTGCAGCAGGTACGACCTCGAACCACCAGGCGCCGAGAAAATTACAGATATTCGGAATCCGTCACCCAAGGTCATGTAAAAATCCAGCATATATCTGGTGATATCTCGGGTGCTATTAGAGATAGCGCAAAAAATCAAAGTGCATTGTCTGCAGGAGGCACTGGCGCATGAATCTGTGCAGCGGGAACGACCTCGGACCACCAGGGGCCGAGAAAACCACCGACACATAGGGCCGGACTGTCAGGGTCTGGGAAAAATCCAATATATATCTGGTGATATCTCTGGTGCTATTAGAGATAGCGCAATAAATCAAAGTGAATTATCTGCAGGGGGCCCTGGCGCATGATTCTGTGCAGCAGGAACGACCTCGGACCACCAGTGGCCGAGAAAACCACCGTCCCATGGGGCCGGACTGTCAGGGTCAGGGAAAAATCCAATTTATATCTGGTGATATCCCGGGTGCTATTAGAGATAGCGCAATAAATCAAAGTGAAGTATCTGCAGGGGGTCCTGGCGCATGAATCTGTGCAGCGAGAACGACCTCGGAGCACTAGGGGCCGAGAAAACCACAGTCTCATGAGGCCGGACACTCAGGGTCAGGTGAAAATCCAATATATATCTGGTGATATCTCGGGTGCTATTAGAGGTAGCGCTATAAATCAAAGTGCATTGTCTGCAGGAGGCCCTAGCGCATGAATCTGTGCTGCGGGAACGACCTCGGACCACTAGGGGCAGAGAAAACTACCGTCTCATGGGGTCGGACACTCAGGGTCAGGGAAAAATCCAATATATATCTGGTGCTATCTCGGGTGCTATTACAGATAGCGCAATAAATCAAAGTGCATTGTCTGTAGGAGGCCCTGGCGCATGAGTCTGTGCATCGGGAACGACCTCGGACCATCAGGGGCCGAGAAAACCACAATCTCATGGGGCCGGACTGTTAGGGTCAGGGAAAAATCCAATATATATCTGGTGATATCTCGGGTGCTATTAGAGATAGCGCAATAAATCAAAGTGAATTATCTGCAGGGGGCCCTGGCGCATGAATCTGTGCAGCGGGAACGACCTCGGACCACCAGGGGCCGAGAAAACCACCGTCTCATGGGGTCGGACTGTCAGGGTCAGCGAAAAATCCAATATATATCTGGTGATATCTGGGGTGCTATTACAGATACCGCAATAAATCAAAGTGCACTGTCTGCAGGAGGCCCTGTCGCATGAATCTGTGCAGCGAGAACGACCTCGGAGCACCAGGGGCCGAGAAAACCACAGTCTCATGGGGCCGGACACTCAGGGTCAGGGGAAAATCCAATATATATCTGGTGATATCTCGGGTGCTATTACAGATAGCGCAATAAATCAAAGTGCATTGTCTGTAGGAGGCCCTGGCGCATGAATCTGTGCAGCGGGATCGACCTCGGACCACCAGAGGACGAGAAAACCACCGTCTCATGGGGTCGGACACTCAGGGTCATGGAAAAATCCAATATATATCTGGTGATATCTCGGGTGCTATTAGAGGTAGCGCAATAAATCAAAGTGCATTGTCTGCAGGAGGCCCTAGCGCATGAATCTGTGCAGCGGGGACGACCTCGGAACACCAGGGGCCGAGAAAATCACCGTCCCATGGGGCCGGACTGTCAGGGTCAGAGAAAAATCCAATATATATCTGGTGATATCTCGGGTGCTATTACAGATAGCTCAATAAATCAAAGTGCATTGTCTGCAGGAGGCCCTGGCGCATGAATCTGTGCAGCGGGATCGACCTCGGACCAAGAGGGACCGAGAAAACTATCGACACATGGGGCCGGACTGTCAGGGTCAAGGAAAAATCCAATATATATCTGGTGATATCTCGCGTGCTATTAGAGATAGCGCAATAAATCAAAGTGCATTGTCTGCAGGAGGCCCTGGCGCATGAATCTGTGCGGCGGGATCGACCTCGGACCACCAGTGGTCGAGAAAACCACCGAAATATGGGGCCGGGTACTCAGGGTCAGGGAAAAATCCAATATATTTCTGGTGATATCTCTGGTGCTATTAGAGATAGCGCATTAAACCACAGTGAATTATCTGCAGGAGGCCCTGACGCATGAATCTGTGCAGCGGGAAAGACCTCGGACCACCAGGGGCCGAGAAAACCACCGTCTCATGGGGCCGGACACTCAGGGTCAGGGGAAAATCGAATATATATCTGGTTATATCTCGGGTGCTATTACAGATAGCGCAATAAATCAAAGTGCATTGTCTGTAGGAGGCCCTGACGCATGAATCTGTGCAGCGGGATCGACCACGGACGACCAGGGGCCGAGAAAATCACCGTCTCATGGGGCCGGACTGTCAGGGTCAAGGAAAAATCCAATATATATCTGGTGATATCTCGGGTGCTATTAGAGATAGCGCAATAAATCAAAGTGCATTGTCTGTAGGAGGCCCTGGCGCATGCATCTGTGCAGCGGGATCGACCTCGGACCACCAGGGGCCGACAAAACCACCGTCGCATGGAGTAGGACACTCAGGGTCAGGGAAAAATCCAATATATATCTGGTGATATCTAGGGTGGAATTAGAGATAGCGCAATAAATCAAAGCGAATTATCTGCAGGGGGCCCTGGCGCATGAATCTGTGCAGCGGCATCGACCTCGGTCCACGAGGGACCGAGAAAACTATCGACACATGGGGCCGGACACTCTGGGTCGGGGAAAAATTCAATATATATCTGGTGATATCTCGGGTGCTCTTACAGATAGCGCACTAAACCAAAGTGAATTATGTGCAGGGGTCCTGGCGCATGAATCTGTGTAGCGGGAACGACCTCGGACCACCAGGGGCCGAGAAGACCACCGTCTCATGGAGTCGGACACTCAGGTTCAGGGAAAAATCCAATATATATCTGGTGATATCTCGGGTGCTATTACAGATAGCGCAAAAAATCAAAGTGCATTGTCTGTAGGAGGCCCTTGCTCATGAATCTGTGCAATGGGATCGACCTCGGACCACGAGGGACCGAGAAAACCATCGACACAAAGGGCCGGACTGTCAGGGTCAAGGAAAAATCCAATATATATCTGGTGATATCTCGGGTGCTATTAGAGATAGCGCAATAAATCAAAGTGCACTGTCCGCAGGAGGCCCTAGCGCATGAATCTGTGCAGCGGGAACGACCTCGGACCACCAGGGGCCGAGAAAATCACCGTCTCATGGGGCCGGACTGTCAGGGTCAGGGAAAAATCCAATATATATCTGGTGATATCCCGGGTGCTATTAGAGATAGCGCAATAAATCAAAGTGCATTGTCTGCAGGAGGCCCTGGCGCATGAATCTGTATAGCGGGAACGGCCTCGGACCATGAGGGGCCGAGAAAACCACCGTCTCATGGAGTCGGACACTCAGGGTCGGGGAAAAATTCAATATATATCTGGTGATATCTCGGGTACTCTCACAGATAGCGCACTAAACCAAAGTGAATTATCTGCAGGGGGCCCTGGCGCATGAATCTGTGCAGCGGGAACGACCTCGGACCACCAGGGGCCTAGAAAACTACCGTCTCATGGGGCCGGACACTCAGGGTCAGGGAAAAATCCAATATATATCTGGTGATATCTCGGGTGCTCTTACAGATAGCGCAATAAATCAAAGTGCATTGTCTGTAGGAGGCCCTGGCGCATGAATCTGTGCAGCGGGATCGACCTCGGACCACCAGGGGCCGAGAAAACTACCGTCTCATGGGGCCGGACACTCAAGGTCAGGGAAAAATCCAATATATATCTGGTGATATCTCGGGTGCTATTAGAGATAGCGCAATAAACCAAAGTGCATTGTCTGTAGGAGGCCCTGGCGCATGAATCTGTGCAGCGGGATCGACCTGGGACCACCAGGGGCCGAGAAAATCACCGTCCCATGGGGCCGGACTGTCAGGGTCAGGGAAAAATCCAATATATATCTGGTGATATCTCGGGTGCTATTATAGATAGCGCAATAAATCAAAGTGCATTGTCTGTAGGAGGCCCTGGCGCATCAATCTGTGCAGCGGGATCGACCTCGGACCACCAGGGGCCGAGAAAACTACCGTCTCATGGGGCCGGACACTCAGGGTCAGGGAAAAATCCAATATATATCTGGTGATATCTCGGGTGCTATTAGAGATAGCGCAATAAACCAAAGTGCATTGTTTGCAGGAGGCACTGGCTCATGAATCTGTGCAGCGCGATCGACCTCGGACCACCAGGGGCCGAGAAAATCACCGTCTCATGGGGCCGGACACTCAGGGTCAGGGAAAAATCCAATATATATCTGGTGATATCTCGGGTGCTATTAGAGATAGAGCAATAAATCAAAGTGCATTGTCTGTAGGAGGCACTGGCGAATGAATCTGTGCAGCAGGAACGACCTCCGACCACGAGGAGCCGAGAAAATTACAGATATTCGGAATCCGTCACCAAAGGTCATGTAAAAATCCAGCATATATCTGGTGATATCTCGGGTGCTATTACACATAGCGCAATAAACCAAAGTGAATTGTCTGCAGGAAGCCCTGGCGCATGAATCTGTGAAGCGGGAACGACCTCGGACCACCAGGGGCCTAGAAAACTACCGTCTCATGGGGCCGGACACTCAGGGTCAGGGAAAAATCCAATTTATATCTGGTGATATCTCGGGTGCTATTAGAGATAGCGCAATAAACCAAAGTGCATTGTCTGCAGGAGGCACTGAGGCATGAATCTTTGCAGCGGGATCGACCTCGAACCACCAGGGGCCGAGAAAACCACCGTCTCATGGGGCCGGACACTCAGGGTCAGGGGAAAATCGAATATATATCTGGTTATATCTCGGGTGCTATTACAGACAGCGCAATAAATCAAAGTGCATTGTCTGCAGGAGGCACTGACGCATGAATCTTTGCAGCGGGATCGACCTCGGACCACCAGGGGCCGAGAAAACCACCGACACATGGGGCCGGACACACAGGGTCGGGGAAAAATTCAATATATTTCTGGTGATATCTCGGGTGCTCTTATAGATAGCGCAATAAACCAAAGTGCATTGTCTGCAGGAAGCCCTGGCGCATGAATCTGTGCAGCGGGATCGACCTCGGACCACGAGGGACCGAGAAAACTATCGACACATGGGGCCGGACTGTCAGGGTCAAGGAAAAATCCAAAATATATCTGGTGATATATCGGGTGCTATTAGAGATAGCGCAATAAATCAAAGTGCATTGTCTGTAGGAGGCCCTGGCTCATGAATCTGTGCAGCGGGATTGACCTCGGACCACCAGGGGCCGAGAAAATTACAGATATTCGGAATCCGTCACCCAAGGTCATGTAAAAATCCAGCATATATCTGGTGATATCTCGGGTGCTATTACAGATAGCGCAATAAACCAAAGTGAATTGTCTGCAGGAGGCACTGACGCATGAATCTTTGCAGCGGGATCGACCTCGGATCACCAGGGGCCGAGAAAATCACCGTCTCATGGGGCCGGACTGTCAGGGTCAGGGAAAAATCCAATATATATCTGGTGATATCTCGGGTGCTATTAGAGATAGCGCAATAAATCAAAGTGCATTGTCTGCAGGACGCCCTGGCGCATGAATCTGTGCGGCGGGATCGACCTCGGACCACCAGGGGTCGAGAAAACCACCGAAATATGGAGCCGGGTACTCAGGGTCAGGGAAAAATCCAATATATTTCTGGTGATATCTCTGGAGCTATTAGAGATAGCGCATTAAACCACAGTGAATTATCTGCAGGAGGCCCTGACGCATGAATCTGTGCAGCGGGAAAGACCTCGGACCACCAGGGGCCGAGAAAACCACTGTCTCATGGGGCCGGACACTCAGGGTCAGGGGAAAATCGAATATATATCTGGTTATATCTCGCGTGCTATTACAGACAGCGCAATAAATCAAAGTGCATTGTCTGCAGGAGGCACGGACGCATGAATCTTTGCAGCGGGATCGACCTCGGACCACCAGGGGCCGAGAAAATCACCGTCTCATGGGGCCGGACACTCAGGGTCGGGGAAAAATTCAATATATATAGGGTGATATCTCGGGTGCTCTTACAGATAGCGCACTAAACCAAAGTGAATTATCTGCAGGAGGCCCTGGCGCATGAATGTGTGCAGCGGGATCGACCTCGGACCACCAGGGGCCGAGAAAACCACCGACACATGGCGCCGGACACTCAGGGTCAGGGGAAAATCCAATATATATCTGGTGATATCTCGCTTGCAATTAGAGATAGCGCAATAAATCCAAGTGAATTATCTGCAGGGGACCCTGGCGTATGAATCTGTGCAGCGGGATCGACCTCGCACTACGAGGGACCGACAAAACTATCGACACATGGGGACGGACACTCAGGGTCGGGGAAAAATTCAATATATATCTAGTGATATCTCGGGTGCTATTACAGATATCGCAATAAATCAAAGTGCATTTTCTGTAGGAGGCCCTGGCGCATGAATCTGTGCAGCGGGTACGACCTCGGAACACCAGGGGCCGAGAAAACCACCGTCTCATGGTGTCGGACACTCAGGGTCAGGGAAAAATCAAAAATATATTTGGTGATATCTCGGGTGCTATTAGAGATAGCGCAATGAACCAAAGTGCATTGTCTGCAGGAGGCCCTGGCGCATGAATCTGTATAGCGGGAACGGCCTCGGACCATGAGGGGCCGAGAAAACCACCGTCTCATGGAGTCGGACACTCAGGGTCGGGGAAAAATTCAATATATATCTGGTGATATCTCGGGTACTCTCACAGATAGCGCACTAAACCAAAGTGAATTATCTGCAGCGGGCCCTGGCGCATGAATCTGTGCAGCGGGAACGACCTCGGACCACCAGGGGCCTAGAAAACTACCGTCTCATGGGGCCGGACACTCAGGGTCAGGGAAAAATCCAATATATATCTGGTGATATCTCGGGTGCTCTTACAGATAGCGCAATAAATCAAAGTGCATTGTCTGTAGGAGGCCCTGGCGCATGAATCTGTGCAGCGGGATCGACCTCGGACAACCAGGGGCCGAGAAAACTACCGTCTCATGGGGCCGGACACTCAGGGTCAGGGAAAAATCCAATATATATCTGGTGATAACCTCGGGGGCTATTAGAGATAGCGCAATAAACCAAAGTGCATTGTCTGCAGGAGGCCCTGGCGCATGAATCTGTGCAGCGGGAACGACCTCGGAACAACAGGGGCCGAGAAAACCACCGTCTGATGGAGTCGGACACTCAGGGTCGGGGAAAAATTCAATATATATCTGGTGATATCTCGGGTACTCTCACAGATAGCGCACTAAACCAAAGTGAATTATCTGCAGGGGGCTCTGGCTCATGAATCTGTGCAGCGGGAACGACCTCGGACCACCAGGGGCCTAGAAAACTACCGTCTCATGGGGCCGGACACTCAGGGTCAGGGAAAAATCCAATTTATATCTGGTGATATCTCGGGTGCTATTAGAGATAGCGCAATAAACCAAAGTGCATTGTCTGCAGGAGGCACTGAGGCATGAATCTTTGCAGCGGGATCGACCTCGGACCACCAGCGGCCGAGAAAATCACCGTCTCATGGGGCCGGACTGTCAGGGTCAGGGAAAAATCCAATATATATCTGGTGATATCTCGGGTGCTATTAGAGATAGCGCAATAAATCAAAGTGCATTGTCTTCAGGAGGCCCTGGCGCATGAATCTGTGCAGCGGGTACGACCTCGGAACACCAGGGGCCGAGAAAACCACCGTCTCATGGGGTCGGACACTCAGGGTCAGGGAAAAATTCAATATATATCTGGTGATATCTTGGGTGCTCTTACAGATAGCGCACTAAACCAAAGTGAATTATCTGCAGGGGGCCCTGGCGCATGAATGTGCGCAGCGGGAAAGACCTCGGACCACCAGGGGCCGAGAAAGCCACCGTCTCATGGGGCCGGACACTCAGGGTCAGGGGAAAATCGAATATATATCTGGTTATATCTCGGGTGCTATTACAGACAGCGCAATAAATCAAAGTGCATTGTCTGCAGGAGGCACTGACGCATGAATCTTTGCAGCGGGATCGACCTCGGACCACCATGGGCCGAGAAAATCACCGTCTCATGGGGCCGGACTGTCAGGGTCAGGGAAAAATCCAATATATATCTGGTGATATCTCGGGTGCTATTAGAGATAGCGCAATAAATCAAAGTCCATTGTCTGCAGGAGGCCCTAGCGCATGAATCTGTGCGGCGGGATCGACCTCGGACCACCAGGGGTTGAGAAAACCACCGAAATATGGGGCCGGGTACTCAGGGTCAGGGAAAAATCCAATATATATCTGGTGATATCTCGGGTGCTATTAGAGATAGCGCAATAAATCAAAGTGCATTGTCTGCAGGAGGCCCTGGCGCATGAATCTGTGCAGCGGGATCGACCTCGGACCGCCAGGGGCCGAGAAAACTACCGTCTCATGGGGCTGGACACTCAGGGTCAGGGAAAAATCCAATATATATCTGGTGATATCTCGGGTGCTCTTACAGATAGCGCAATAAATCAAAGTGCATTGTCTGTAGGAGGCCCTGGCGCATGAATCTGTGCAGCGGGAACGACCTCGGAACAACAGGGGCCGAGAAAACCACCGTCTCATGGGGTCGGACACTCAGGGTCAGGGATAAATCCAATATATATCTGGTGATATCTCGGGTGCTATTTGAGATAGCGCAATAAATCAAAGTGAATTATCTGCAGGGGGCCCTGGCGCATGAATCTGTGCAGCGGCAACGACCTCGGACCACCAGGCGCCGAGAAAACTACCGTCTCATGGGGCCGGACACTCAGGGTCAGGGAAAAATCCAATATATATCTGGTGATATCTCGGGTGCTATTAGAGATAGCGCAATAAATCAAAGTGCATTGTCTGTAGGAGGCACTGGCGAATGAATCTGTGAAGCAGGAACGACCTCCGACCACGAGGAGCCGAGAAAATTACAGATATTCGGAATCCGTCACCAAAGGTCATGTAAAAATCCAGCATATATCTGGTGATATCTCGGGTGCTATTACACATAGCGCAATAAACCAAAGTGAATTGTCTGCAGGAAGCCCTGGCGCATGAATCTGTGAAGCGGGAACGACCTCGGACCACCAGGGGCCTAGAAAACTACCGTCTCATGGGGCCGGACACTCAGGGTCAGGGAAAAATCCAATATATATCTGGTGATATCTCGGGTGCTATTAGAGATAGCGCAATAAACCAAAGTACATTGTCTGCAGGAGGCACTGACGCATGAATCTTTGCAGCGGGATCGACCTCGGACCACCAGGGGCCGAGAAAATCACCGTCTCATGGGGCCGGACTGTCAGGGTCAGGGAAAAATCCAATATATATCTGGTGATATCTCGGGTGCTATTAGAGATAGCGCAATAAATCAAAGTGCATTGTCTGCAGGAGGCCCTGGCGCATGAATCTGTGCGGCGGGATCGACCTCGGACCACCAGGGGTCGAGAAAACCACCGAAATATGGGGCTGGGTACTCAGGGTCAGGGAAAAATCCAATATATTTCTGGTGATATCTCTGGAGCTATTAAAGATAGCGCATTAAACCACAGTGAATTATCTGCAGGAGGCCCTGACGCATGAATCTGTGCAGCGGGAAACACCTCGGACCACCAGGGGCCGAGAAAACCACTGTCTCATGGGGCCGGACACTCAGGGTCAGGGGAAAATCGAATATATATCTGGTTATATCTCGGGTGCTATTACAGATAGCGCAATAAATCAAAGTGCATTGTCTGTAGGAGGCCCTGACGCATGAATCTGTGCAGCGGGATCGACCTCGGACGACCAGGGGCCGAGAAAATCACCGTCTCATGGGGCCGGACTGTCAGGGTCAAGGAAAAATCCAATATATATCTGGGGATATCTCGGGTGCTATTAGAGATAGCGCAATAAATCAAAGTGCATTGTCTGTAGGAGGCCCTGGCGCATGAATCTGTGCAGCGGGATCGACCTCGGACCACCAGGGGCCGAGAAAACCACCGACACATGGGGCCGGACACACAGGGTCGGGGAAAAATTCAATATATTTCTGGTGATATCTCGGGTGCTCTTATAGATAGCGCAATAAACCAAAGTGCATTGTCTGCAGGAAGCCCTGGCGCATGAATCTGTGCAGCGGGATCGACCTCGGACCACGAGGGACCGAGAAAACTATCGACACATGGGGCCGGACTGTCAGGGTCAAGGAAAAATCCAATATATATCTGGTGATATATCGGGTGCTATTAGAGATAGCGCAATAAATCAAAGTGCATTGTCTGTAGGAGGCCCTGGCGCATGAATCTGTGCAGCGGGATTGACCTCGGACCACCAGGGGCCGAGAAAATTACAGATATTCGGAATCCGTCACCCAAGGTCATGTAAAAATCCAGCATATATCTGGTGATATCTCGGGTGCTATTACAGATAGCGCAATAACCCAAAGTGAATTGTCTGCAGGAAGCCCTGACGCATGAATCTGTGAAGCGGGAACGACCTCGGACCACCAGGGACCGAGAAAACTACCGTCTCATGGGGCCGGACACTCAGGGTCAGGGAAAAATCCAATATATATCTGGTGATATCTCGGGTGCTATTAGAGATAGCGCAATAAACCAAAGTGCATTGCCTGCAGGAGGCACTGACGCATGAATCTTTGCAGCGGGAAAGACCTCGGACCACTAGGGGCCGAGAAAACCACTGTCTCATGGGGCCGGACACTCAGGGTCAGGGGAAAATCGAATATATATCTGGTTATATCTCGGGTGCTATTACAGATAGCGCAATAAATCAAAGTGCATTGTCTGTAGGAGGCCCTGACGCATGAATCTGTGCAGCGGGATCGACCTCGGACGACCAGGGGCCGAGAAAATCACCGTCTCATGGGGCCGGACTGTCAGGGTCAAGGAAAAATCCAATATATATCTGGGGATATCTCGGGTGCTATTAGAGATAGCGCAATAAATCAAAGCGAATTATCTGCAGGGGGCCCTGGCGCATGAATATGTGCAGCGGCATCGACCTCGGACCACGAGGGAGCGAGAAAACCACCGACACATGGAGCCGGACACTCAGGGTCGGGGAAAAATTCAATATATATCTGGTGATATCTTGGGTGCTCTTACAGATAGCGCACTAAACCAAAGTGAATTATCTGCAGGAGGCACTGACGCATGAATCTTTGCAGCGGGATCGACCTCGGACCACCAGGGGCCGAGAAAATCACCGTCTCATGGGGCCGGACTGTCAGGGTCAGGGAAAAATCCAATATATATCTGGTGATATCTCGGGTGCTATTAGAGATAGCGCAATAAATCAAAGTCCATTGTCTGCAGGAGGCCCTAGCGCATGAATCTGTGCGGCGGGATCGACCTCGGACCACCAGGGGTTGAGAAAACCACCGAAATATGGGGCCGGGTACTCAGGGTCAGGGAAAAATCCAATATATATCTGGTGATATCTCGGGTGCTATTACAGATAGCGCAATAAATCAAAGTGCATTGTCTGTAGGAGGCCCTGACGCATGAATCTGTGCAGCGGGATCGACCTCGGACGACCAGGGGCCGAGAAAACTACCGTCTCATGGGGCCGGACACTCAGGGTCAGGGAAAAATCCAATATATATCTGGTGATATCTCGGGTGCTCTCACAGATAGCGCAATAAATCAAAGTGCATTGTCTGTAGGAGGCCCTGGCGCATGAATCTGTGCAGCGGGATCGACCTCGGACCACCAGGAGCCGAGAAAACCACCGACACATGGGGCCGGACACACAGGGTCGGGGAAAAATTCAATATATTTCTGGTGATATCTCGGGTGCTCTTATAGATAGCGCAATAAACCAAAGTGCATTGTCTGCAGGAAGCCCTGGCGCATGAATCTGTGCAGCGGGATCGACCTCGGACCACGAGGGACCGAGAAAACTATCGACACATGGGGCCGGACTGTCAGGGTCAAGGAAAAATCCAATATATATCTGGTGATATATCGGGTGCTATTAGAGATAGCGCACTAAACCAAAGTGAATTATCTGCAGGGGGCCCTGACGCATGAATCTGTGAAGCGGGAACGACCTCGGACCACCAGGGACCGAGAAAACTACCGTCTCATGGGGCCGGACACTCAGGGTCAGGGAAAAATCCAATATATATCTGGTGATATCTCGGGTGCTATTAGAGATAGCGCAATAAACCAAAGTGCATTGCCTGCAGGAGGCACTGACGCATGAATCTTTGCAGCGGGATCGACCTCGGACCACCAGGGGCCGAGAAAATCACCGTCTCATGGGGCCGGACTGTCAGGGTCAGGGAAAAATCCAATATATATCTGGTGATATCTCGGGTGCTATTAGAGATAGCGCAATAAATCAAAGTGCATTGTCTGCAGGAGGCCCTGGCGCATGAATCTGTGCAGCGGGATCGACCTCGGACCACCAGGGGCCGAGAAAACCACCGACACATGGAGTCGGACACTCAGGGTCAAGGAAAAATCCAATATATATCTGGTGATATCTCGGGTGCTATTACAGATAGCGCAAAAGATCAAAGTGCATTGTCTGTAGGAGGCCCTTGCTCATGAATCTGTGCAATGGGATCGACCTCGGACCACGAGGGACCGAGAAAACCATCGTACAAGGGGCCGGCCTGTCAGAGTCAAGGAAAAATCCAATATATATCTGGTGATATCTCGGGTGCTCTTACAGATAGCGCAATAAATCAAAGTGCATTGTCTGTAGGAGGCCCTGGCGCATGAATCTTTGTAGCGGGATCGACCTCGGACCACCAGGGGCCGAGAAAACCACCGACACATGGGGCCGGACACTCAGGGTCGGGGAAAAATTCTATATATTTCTGGTGATATCTCGGGTGCTATTAGAGATAGCGCGATAAATCAAAGTGCATTGTCTGTAGGAGGCCCTGACGCATGAATCTGTGCAGCGGGAACGACCTCGGACCACCAGGGGCAGAGATAACCACCGTCTCATGGGGCCGGACTGTCAGGGTCAGGGAAGAATGCAATATATATCTGGTGATATCTCGGGTGCTATTAGAGATAGCGCATTAAATCAAAGTGCATTGTCTGCAGGAGGCCCTGGCGCATGAGTCTGTGCAATGGGATCGACCTCGGACCACCAGGCGCCGAGAAAATCACCGTCTCATGGGGCCGGACTGTCAGGGTCAGGGAAAAATCCAATATATATCAGGTGATATCTCGGGTGCTATTAGAGATAGCGCAATAAATCAATGTGCATTGTCTGTAGGAGGCCCTGGCGGATGAATCTGTGCAGCGGGATCGACCTCGTACCACGAGGGACCGAGAAAACCATCGTACAAGGGGCCGGACTGTCAGGGTCAAGGAAAAATCCAATATATATCTGGTGATATCTCGGGTGCTATTAGAGATAGCGCAAAAAATCAAAGTGCATTGTCTGTAGGAGGCCCTTGCGCATGAATCTGAGCAATGGGATCGACCTCGGACCACCAGGGGCCGAGAAAATTACAGAAATTCGGAATCCGTCACCCAAGGTCATGTAAAAATCCAGCATATATCTGGTGATATCTCGGGTGCTATTACAGATTGCGCAATAAACCAAAGTGAGTTGTCTGCAGGAAGCCCTAGCGCATGAATCTGTGAAGCGGGAGCGACCTCGGACCACCAGGGTCCGAGAAAACTACCGTCTCATGGGGCCGGACACTCAGGGTCAGGGAAAAATCCAATATATATCTGGTGATATATCGGGTGCTCTTACAGATAGCGCAATAAATCAAAGTGCATTGTCTGTAGGAGGCGCTGGCGCATGAATCTGTGCAGCAGGAACGACCTCGGACCACCAGGCGCCGAGAAAATTACAGATATTCGGAATCCGTCACCCAAGGTCATGTACAAATCCAGCATATATCTGGTGATATCTCGGGTGCTATTACAGATAGCGCAATAAACCAAAGAGAATTGTCTGCAGGAAGCCCTGGCGCATGAATCTGTTCAGCCGGATCGACCTCGGACCATCAGGGGTCTAGAAAAGCACCGAAACATGGGGCCGGGCACTCAGGGTCAGGGAAAAATCCAATATATATCTGTTGATATCTCGGGTGCTATTAGAAATAGCGCAATAAATCAAAGTGAATTGTCTGCAGGAGGCCCTGCTGCATGAATCCGTGCAATGGGATCGACCTCGGACCACCAGGCGCCGAGAAAATCACCGTCTCATGGGGCCGGACTGTCAGGGTCAGGGAAAAATCCAATATATATCAGATGATATCTCGGGTGCTATTAGAGATAGCGCAATAAATCAATGTGCATTGTCTGTAGGAGGCCCTGGCGGATGAATCTGTGCAGCGGGATCGACCTCGGACCACGAGGGACCGAGAAAACCATCGTACAAGTGGCCGGACTGTCAGAGTCAAGGAAAAATCCAATATATATCTGGTGATATCTCGGGTGCTATTAGAGATAGCGCAAAAAATCAAAGTGCATTGTCTGTAGGAGGCCCTTGCGCATGAATCTGTGCAATGGGATCGACCTCGGACCACCAGGGGCCGAGAAAATTACAGAAATTCGGAAGCCGTCACCCAAGGTCATGTAAAAATCCAGCATATATCTGGTGATATCTCGGGTGCTATTACAGACAGCTCAATAAAGCAAAGAGAATTGTCTGCAGGAAGCCCTGGCGCATGAATCTGTTCAGCGGGATCGACCTCGGACCACCAGGGGTCTAGAAAACCACCGAAACATGGGGCCGGGCACTCAGGGTCAGGGAAAAATCCAATATATATCTGGTGATATCTCGGGTGCTATTAGAAATAGCGCATTAAATCAAAGTGCATTGTCTGCAGGAGGCCCTGGCGCATGAATCTGTGCAATGGGATCGGCCTCGGACCACCAGGCGCCGAGAAAATCACCGTCTCATGGGGCCGGACTGTCAGGGTCAGGGAAAAATCCAATATATATCAGGTGATATCTCGGGTGCTATTGGAGATAGCGCAATAAATCAATGTGCGTTGTCTGTAGGAGGCCCTGGCGGATGAATCTGTGCAGCGGGATCGACCTCGGACCACGAGGGACCGAGAAAACCATCGTACAAGGGGCCGGACTGTCAGGGTCAAGGAAAAATCCAATATATATCTGGTGATATCTCGGGTGCTATTAGAGATAGCGCAAAAAATCAAAGTGCATTGTCTGTAGGAGGCCCTTGCGCATGAATCTGTGCAATGGGATCGACCTCGGACCACCAGGGGCCGAGAAAATTACAGAAATTCGGAATCCGTCACCCAAGGTCATGTAAAAATCCAGCATATATCTGGTGATATCTCGGGTGCTATTACAGATAGCGCAATAAACCAAAGTGAGTTGTCTGCAGGAAGCCCTGGCGCATGAATCTGTTCAGCGGGATCGACCTCGGACCACCAGGGGTCTAGAAAACCACCGATACATGGGGCCGGGCACTCAGGGTCAGGGAAAAATCCAATATATATATGGTGATATCTCGGGTGCTATTAGAAACAGCGCATTAAATCAAAGTGCATTGTCTGCAGGAGGCCCTGGCGCATGAATCTGTGCAATGGGATCGACCTCGGACCACCAGGCGCCGAGAAAATCACCGTCTCATGGGGCCGGACTGTCAGGGTCAGGGAAAAATCCAATATATATCAGGTGATATCTCGGGTGCTATTAGAGATAGCGCAATAAATCAATGTGCATTGTCTGTAGGAGGCCCTGGCGGATGAATCTGTGCAGCGGGATCGACCTCGGACCACGAGGGACCGAGAAAACCATCGTACAAGGGGCCGGACTGTCAGGGTCAAGGAAAAATCCAATATATATCTGGTGATATCTCGGGTGCTATTAGAGATAGCGCAAAAAATCAAAGTGCATTGTCTGTAGGAGGCCCTTGCGCATTAATCTGAGCAATGGGATCGACCTCGGACCACCAGGGGCCGAGAAAATTACAGAAATTCGGAATCCGTCACCCAAGGTCATGTAAAAATCCAGCATATATCTGGTGATATCTCGGGTGCTTTTACAGATAGCGCAATAAACCAAAGTGAGTTGTCTGCAGGAAGCCCTGGCGCATGAATCTGTGAAGCGGGAGCGACCTCGGACCACCAGGGTCCGAGAAAACTACCGTCTCATGGGGCCGGACACTCAGGGTCAGGGAAAAATCCCATATATATCTGGTGATATATCGGGTGCTCTTACAGATAGCGCAATAAATCAAAGTGCATTGTCTGTAGCAGGCGCTGGCGCATGAATCTGTGCAGCGGGATCGACCCCGGACCACGCGGGACCGAGAAAACCATCGACACAAGGGGCCGGAGTGTCAGGGTCAAGGAAAAATCCAATATATATCTGGTGATATCTCTGGGGCTATTAGAGATAGCGCAATAAATCAAAGTGCATTGTCTGCAGGAGGCACTGGCGCATGAATCTGTGCAGCAGGTACGACCTCGAACCACCAGGCGCCGAGAAAATTACAGATATTCGGAATCCGTCACCCAAGGTCATGTAAAAATCCAGAATATATCTGGTGATATCTCGGGTGCTATTACAGATAGCGCAATGAACCAAATTGAATTGTCTGCGGGAAGCCCTGGCGCATGAATCTGTTCAGCGGGATCGACCTCGGACCACCAGGGGTCGAGAAAACCACCGAAACATGGGGCCGGGCACTCAGGGTCAGGGAAAAATCCAATATATATCTGGTGATATCTCGGGTGCTATTAGAGATAGCGCAATAAATCAAAGTGCACTGTCTGCAGGAGGCCCTGGCGCATGAATCTGTGCAATGGGATCGACCTCGGACCACCAGGCGCCGAGAAAATCACCGTCTCATGAGGCCGGACTGTCAGGGTCAGGAAAAAATCCAATATATATCTGGTGATATCTCTGGGGCTATTACAGATAGCGCAATAAATCAAATTGCATTGTCTGTAGGAGGCCCTGACGCATGAATCTGTGCAGCGGGAACGACCTCGGACCACCAGGGGCAGAGAAAACCACCGTCTCATGGGGCCGGACTGTCAGGGTCAGGGAAGAATGCAATATATATCTGGTGATATCTCGGGTGCTATTAGAGATAGCGCGATAAGTCAAAGTGCATTGTCTGTAGGAGGCACTGGCGAATGAATCTGTGCAGCAGGAACGACCTCGGACCACCAGGCGCCGAGAAAATTACAGATATTGGGAATCCGTCACCCAAGGTCATGTAAAAATCCAGCATATATCTGGTGATATCTCGGGTGCTATTACAGATAGCGCAATAAACCAAAGTGAGTTGTCTGCAGGAAGCCCTGGCGCATGAATCTGTGAAGCGGGTGCGACCTCGGACCACCAGGGTCCGAGAAAACTACCGTCTCATGGGGCCGGACACTCAGGGTCAGGGAAAAATCCAATATATATCTGGTGATATCTCGGGTGCTCTTACAGATAGCGCAATAAATCAAAGTGCATTGTCTGTAGGAGGCGCTGGCGCATGAATCTGTGCAGCGGGATCGACCCCGGACCACGAGGGACCGAGAAAACCATCGACACAAGGGGCCGGACTGTCGGGGTCAGGGAAGAATGCAATATATATCTGGTGATATCTCGGGTGCTATTAGAGATAGCGCGATAAGTCAAAGTGCATTGTCTGTAGGAGGCACTGTCGAATGAATCTGTGCAGCAGGAACGACCTCGGACCACCAGGCGCCGAGAAAATCACCGTCTCATGGGGCCGGACTGTCAGGGTCAGGAAAAAATCCAATATATATCTGGTGATATCTCGGGTGCTATTAGAGATAGCGCAATAAATCAATGTGCATTGTCTGTAGGAGGCCCAGGCGGATGAATCTGTGCAGCGGGATCGACCTCGGACCACGAGGGACCGAGAAAACCATCGTACAAGGGGCCGGACTGTCAGGGTCAAGGAAAAATCCAATATATATCTGGTGATACCTCGGGTGCTATTAGAGATAGCGCAAAAAATCAAAGTGCATTGTCTGTAGGAGGCCCTTGCGCATGAATCTGTGCAATGGGATCGACCTCGGACCACCAGGGGCCGAGAAAATTACAGAAATTCGGAATCCGTCACCCAAGGTCATGTAAAAATCCAGCATATATCTGGTGATATCTCGGGTGCTATTACAGATAGCGCACTAAACCAAAGTGAGTTGTCTGCAGGCAGCCCTGGCGCATGAATCTGTGAAGCGTGAGCGACCTCGGACCACCAGGGTCCGAAAAAACCAGCGTCTCATGGGGCCGGACACTCTGGGTCAGGGAAAAATCCAATATATATCTGGTGATATCTCGGGTGCTCTTACAGATAGCGCAATAAATCAAAGTGCATTGTCTGTAGGAGGCCCTGGCGCATGATTCTTTGTAGCGGGATCGACCTCGGACCACCAGGGGCAGAGATAACCACCGTCTCATGGGGCCGGACTGTCAGGGTCAGGGAAGAATGCAATATATATCTGGTGATATCTCGGGTGCTATTAGAGATAGCGCGATAAATCAAAGTGCATTGTCTGTAGGAGGCACTGCCGTATGAATCTGTGCAGCAGGAACGACCTCGGACCACCAGGCGCCGAGAAAATTACAGATATTCGGAATCCGTCACCCAAGGTCATGTAAAAATCCAGCATATATCTGGTGATATCTCGGGTGCTATTACAGATAGCGCAATAAACCAAAGTGAATTGTCTGCAGGAAGCCCTGGCGCATGAATCTGTTCAGCGGGATCGACCTCGGACCACCAGGGGCCTAGAAACCCACCGAAACATGGGGCCGGGCACTTAGGGTCAGGGAAAAATCCAATATATATCTGGTGATATCTCGGGTGCTATTAGAAATAGCGCAATAAATCAAAGTGCATTGTCTGCAGGAGGCCCTGGCGCATGAATCTGTGCAATGGGATCGACCTCGGACCACCAGGCGCCGAGAAAATCACCGTCTCATGGGGCCGGACTGTCAGGGTCAGGAAAAAATCCAATATATATCTGGTGATATCTCGGGTGCTATTAGAGATAGCGCAATAAATCAATGTGCATTGTCTGTAGGAGGCGCTGGCGCATGAATCTGTGCAGCGGGATCGACCCCGGACCACGAGGGACCGAGAAAACCATCGACACAAGGGGCCGGACTGTCGGGATCAGGGGAGAATGCAATATATATCTGGTGATATCTCGGGTGCTATTAGAGATAGCGCGATAAATCAAAGTGCATTGTCTGTAGGAGGCACTGGCGAATGAATCTGTGCAGCAGGAACGACCTCGGACCACCAGGCGCCGAGAAAATTACAGATATTCGGAATCCGTCACCCAAGGTCATGTAAAAATCCAGCATATATCTGGTGATATCTCGGGTGCTATTACAGATAGCGCAATAAACCAAAGTGAATTGTCTGCAGGAAGCCCTGGCGCATGAATCTGTTCAGCGGGATCGACCTCGGACCACCAGGGGCCTAGAAACCCACCGAAACATGGGGCCGGGCACTTAGGGTCAGGGAAAAATCCAATATATATCTGGTGATATCTCGGGTGCTATTAGAAATAGCGCAATAAATCAAAGTGCATTGTCTGCAGGAGGCCCTGGCGCATGAATCTGTGCAATGGGATCGACCTCGGACCACCAGGCGCCGAGAAAATCACCGTCTCATGGGGCCGGACTGTCAGGGTCAGGAAAAAATCCAATATATATCTGGTGATATCTCGGGTGCTATTAGAGATAGCGCAATAAATCAATGTGTATTGTCTGTAGGAGGCCCTGGCGGATGAATCTGTGCAGCGGGATCGACCTCGGACCACGAGGGACCGAGAAAACCATCGTACAAGGGGCCGGACTGTCAGGGTCAAGGAAAAATCCAATATATATCTGGTGATATCTCGGGTGCTATTAGAGATAGCGCAAAAAATCAAAGTGCATTGTCTGTAGGAGGTCCTTGCGCATGAATCTGTGCAATGGGATCGACCTCGGACCACCACGGGCCGAGAAAATTACAGAAATTCGGAATCCGTCACCCAAGGTCATGTAAAAATCCAGCATATATCTGGTGATATCTCGGGTGCTATTACAGATAGCGCAATAAACCAAAGTGAGTTGTCTGCAGGCAGCCCTGGCGCATGAATCTGTGAAGCGGGAGCGACCTCGGACCACCAGGGTCCGAAAAAACTACCGTCTCATGGGGCCGGACACTCAGGGTCAGGGAAAAATCCAATATATATCTGGTGATATCTCGGGTGCTCTTACAGATAGCGCAATAAATCAAAGTGCATTGTCTGTAGGAGGCCCTGGCGCATGATTCTTTGTAGCGGGATCGACCTCGGACCACCAGGGGCAGAGATAACCACCGTCTCATGGGGCCGGACTGTCAGGGACAGGGAAGAATGCAATATATATCTGGTGATATCTCGGGTGCTATTAGAGATAGCGCGATAAATCAAAGTGCATTGTCTGTAGGAGGCACTGGCGAATGAATCTGTGCAGCAGGAACGACCTCGGACCACCAGGCGCCGAGAAAATTACAGATATTCGGAATCCGTCACCCAAGGTCATGTAAAAATCCAGCATATATCTGGTGATATCTCGGGTGCTATTACAGATAGCGCAATAAACCAAAGTGAATTGTCTGCAGGAAGCCCTGGCGCATGAATCTGTTCAGCGGGATCGACCTCGGACCAAGAGGGGTCTAGAAAACCACCGAACCATGGGGCCGGGCACTCAGGGTCAGGGAAAAATCCAATATATATCTGGTGATATCTCGGGTGCTATTAGAAATAGCGCAATAAATCAAAGTGCATTGTCTGCAGGAGGCCCTAGCGCATGAATCTGTGCAATGGGATCGACCTCGGACCACCAGGCGCCGAGAAAATCACCGTCTCATGGGGCCGGACTGTCAGGGTCAGGAAAAAATCCAATATATATCTGGTGATATCTCGGGTGCTATTAGAGATAGCGCAATAAATCAATGTGCATTGTCTGTAGGAGGCCCTGGCGGATGAATCTGTGCAGCGGGATCGACCTCGGACCACGAGGGACCGAGAAAACCATCGTACAAGGGGCCGGACTGTCAGGGTCAAGGAAAAATCCAATATATATCTGGTGATATCTCGGGTGCTATTAGAGATAGCGCAAAAAATCAAAGTGCATTGTCTGTAGGAGGCCCTTGCGCATGAATCTGTGCAATGGGATCGACCTCGGACCACCAGGGGCCGAGAAAATTACAGAAATTCGGAATCCGTCACCCAAGGTCATGTAAAAATCCAGCATATATCTGGTGATATCTCGGGTGCTATTACAGATAGCTCAATAAACCAAAGTGAGTTGTCTGCAGGCAGCCCTGGCGCATGAATCTGTGAAGCGGGAGCGACCTCGGACCACCAGGGGCCGAGAAAATTACAGAAATTCGGAAGCCGTCACCCAAGGTCATGTAAAAATCCAGCATATATCTGGTGATATCTCGGGTGCTATTACAGATAGCGCAATAAACCAAAGTGAGTTGTCTGCAGGCAGCCCTGGCGCATGAATCTGTGAAGCGGGAGCGACCTCGGACCACCAGGGTCCGAAAAAACTAACGTCTCATGGGGCCGGACACTCAGTGTCAGGGAAAAATCCAATATATATCTGGTGATATCTCGGGTGCTCTTACAGATAGCGCAATAAATCAAAGTGCATTGTCTGTAGGAGGCCCTGGCGCATGATTCTTTGTAGCGGGATCGACCTCGGACCACCAGGGGCAGAGAAAACGACCGACACATGGGGCCGGACACTCAGGGTCGGAGAAAAATTCTATATATTTCTGGTGATATCTCGGGTGCTCTTACAGACAGCGCAATAAACCAAAGTGCATTGTCTGCAGGAGGCCCTGGCGCATGAATCTGTGCAGCGGGAACGACCTCGCGCCACCAGGGGCCGAGAAAACTACCGTCTCATGGGGCCGGACTGTCAGGGTCAGGGAAAAATCCAATATATATCTGGTGATATATCGGGTGCTCTTACAGATAGCGCAATAAATCAAAGTGCATTGTCTGTAGGAGGCGCTGGCGCATGAATCTGTGCAGCGGGATCGACCCCGGACCACGAGGGACCGAGAAAACCATCGACACAAGGGGCCGGACTGTCGGTGTCAGGGAAGAATGCAATATATATCTGGTGATATCTCGGGTGCTATTAGAGATAGCGCGATAAATCAAAGTGCATTGTCTGTAGGAGGCACTGGCGAATGAATCTGTGCAGCAGGAACGACCTCGGACCACCAGGCGCCGAGAAAATTACAGATATTCGGAATCCGTCACCCAAGGTCATGTAAAAATCCAGCATATATCTGGTGATATCTCGTTTGCTATTACAGATAGCGCAATAAACCAAAGTGAATTGTCTGCAGGAAGCCCTGGCGCATGAATCTGTTCAGCGGGATCGACCTCGGACCACCAGGGGCCTAGAAACCCACCGAAACATGGGGCCGGGCACTTAGGGTCAGGGAAAAATCCAATATATATCTGGTGATATCTCGGGTGCTATTAGAAATAGCGCAATAAATCAAAGTGCATTGTCTGCAGGAGGCCCTGGCGCATGAATCTGTGCAATGGGATCGACCTCGGACCACCAGGCGCCGAGAAAATCACCGTCTCATGGGGCCGGACTGTCAGGGTCAGGAAAAAATCCAATATATATCTGGTGATATCTCGGGTGCTATTAGAGATAGCGCAATAAATCAATGTGCATTGTCTGTAGGAGGCCCTGGCGGATGAATCTGTGCAGCGGGATCGACCTCGGACCACGAGGGACCGAGAAAACCATCGTACAAGGGGCCGGACTGTCAGGGTCAAGGAAAAATCCAATATATATCTGGTGATATCTCGGGTGCTATTAGAGATAGCGCAAAAAATCAAAGTGCATTGTCTGTAGGAGGCCCTTGCGCATGAATCTGTGCAATGGGATCGACCTCGGACCATCACGGGCCGAGAAAATTACAGAAATTCGGAATCCGTCACCCAAGGTCATGTAAAAATCCAGCATATATCTGGTGATATCTCGGGTGCTATTACAGATAGCGCAATAAACCAAAGTGAGTTGTCTGCAGGCAGCCCTGGCGCATGAATCTGTGAAGCGGGAGCGACCTCGGACCACCAGGGTCCGAAAAAACTACCGTCTCATGGGGCCGGACACTCAGGGTCAGGGAAAAATCCAATATATATCTGGTGATATCTCGGGTGCTCTTACAGATAGCGCAATAAATCAAAGTGCATTGTCTGTAGGAGGCCCTGGCGCATGATTCTTTGTAGCGGGATCGACCTCGGACCACCAGGGGCAGAGATAACCACCGTCTCATGGGGCCGGACTGTCAGGGACAGGGAAGAATGCAATATATATCTGGTGATATCTCGGGTGCTATTAGAGATAGCGCGATAAATCAAAGTGCATTGTCTGTAGGAGGCACTGGCGAATGAATCTGTGCAGCAGGAACGACCTCGGACCACCAGGCGCCGAGAAAATTACAGATATTCGGAATCCGTCACCCAAGGTCATGTAAAAATCCAGCATATATCTGGTGATATCTCGGGTGCTATTACAGATAGCGCAATAAACCAAAGTGAATTGTCTGCAGGAAGCCCTGGCGCATGAATCTGTTCAGCGGGATCGACCTCGGACCAAGAGGGGTCTAGAAAACCACCGAACCATGGGGCCGGGCACTCAGGGTCAGGGAAAAATCCAATATATATCTGGTGATATCTCGGGTGCTATTAGAAATAGCGCAATAAATCAAAGTGCATTGTCTGCAGGAGGCCCTAGCGCATGAATCTGTGCAATGGGATCGACCTCGGACCACCAGGCGCCGAGAAAATCATCGTCTCATGGGGCCGGACTGTCAGGGTCAGGAAAAAATCCAATATATATCTGGTGATATCTCGGGTGCTATTAGAGATAGCGCAATAAATCAATGTGCATTGTCTGTAGGAGGCCCTGGCGGATGAATCTGTGCAGCGGGATCGACCTCGGACCACGAGGGACCGAGAAAACCATCGTACAAGGGGCCGGACTGTCAGGGTCAAGGAAAAATCCAATATATATCTGGTGATATCTCGGGTGCTATTAGAGATAGCGCAAAAAATCAAAGTGCATTGTCTGTAGGAGGCCCTTGCGCATGAATCTGTGCAATGGGATCGACCTCGGACCACCAGGGGCCGAGAAAATTACAGAAATTCGGAATCCGTCACCCAAGGTCATGTAAAAATCCAGCATATATCTGGTGATATCTCGGGTGCTATTACAGATAGCGCAATAAACCAAAGTGAGTTGTCTGCAGGCAGCCCTGGCGCATGAATCTGTGAAGCGGGAGCGACCTCGGACCACCAGGGTCCGAAAAAACTACCGTCTCATGGGGCCGGACACTCAGGGTCAGGGAAAAATCCAATATATATCTGGTGATATCTCGGGTGCTCTTACAGATAGCGCAATAAATCAAAGTGCATTGTCTGTAGGAGGCCCTGGCGCATGATTCTTTGTAGCAGGATCGACCTCGGACCACCAGGGGCAGAGATAACCACCGTCTCATGGGGCCGGACTGTCAGGGACAGGGAAGAATGCAATATATATCTGGTGATATCTCGGGTGCTATTAGAGATAGCGCGATAAATCAAAGTGCATTGTCTGTAGGAGGCACTGGCGAATGAATCTGTGCAGCAGGAACGACCTCGGACCACCAGGCGCCGAGAAAATTACAGATATTCGGAATCCGTCACCCAAGGTCATGTAAAAATCCAGCATATATCTGGTGATATCTCGGGTGCTATTACAGATAGCGCAATAAACCAAAGTGAATTGTCTGCAGGAAGCCCTGGCGCATGAATCTGTTCAGCGGGATCGACCTCGGACCAAGAGGGGTCTAGAAAACCACCGAACCATGGGGCCGGGCACTCAGGGTCAGGGAAAAATCCAATATATATCTGGTGATATCTCGGGTGCTATTAGAAATAGCGCAATAAATCAAAGTGCATTGTCTGCAGGAGGCCCTAGCGCATGAATCTGTGCAATGGGATCGACCTCGGACCACCAGGCGCCGAGAAAATCACCGTCTCATGGGGCCGGACTGTCAGGGTCAGGAAAAAATCCAATATATATCTGGTGATATCTCGGGTGCTATTAGAGATAGCGCAATAAATCAATGTGCATTGTCTGTAGGAGGCCCTGGCGGATGAATCTGTGCAGCGGGATCGACCTCGGACCACGAGGGACCGAGAAAACCATCGTACAAGGGGCCGGACTGTCAGGGTCAAGGAAAAATCCAATATATATCTGGTGATATCTCGGGTGCTATTAGAGATAGCGCAAAAAATCAAAGTGCATTGTCTGTAGGAGGCCCTTGCGCATGAATCTGTGCAATGGGATCGACCTCGGACCACCAGGGGCCGAGAAAATTACAGAAATTCGGAATCCGTCACCCAAGGTCATGTAAAAATCCAGCATATATCTGGTGATATCTCGGGTGCTATTACAGATAGCTCAATAAACCAAAGTGAGTTGTCTGCAGGCAGCCCTGGCGCATGAATCTGTGAAGCGGGAGCGACCTCGGACCACCAGGGGCCGAGAAAATTACAGAAATTCGGAAGCCGTCACCCAAGGTCATGTAAAAATCCAGCATATATCTGGTGATATCTCGGGTGCTATTACAGATAGCGCAATAAACCAAAGTGAGTTGTCTGCAGGCAGCCCTGGCGCATGAATCTGTGAAGCGGGAGCGACCTCGGACCACCAGGGTCCGAAAAAACTAACGTCTCATGGGGCCGGACACTCAGTGTCAGGGAAAAATCCAATATATATCTGGTGATATCTCGGGTGCTCTTACAGATAGCGCAATAAATCAAAGTGCATTGTCTGTAGGAGGCCCTGGCGCATGATTCTTTGTAGCGGGATCGACCTCGGACCACCAGGGGCAGAGAAAACGACCGACACATGGGGCCGGACACTCAGGGTCGGAGAAAAATTCTATATATTTCTGGTGATATCTCGGGTGCTCTTACAGACAGCGCAATAAACCAAAGTGCATTGTCTGCAGGAGGCCCTGGCGCATGAATCTGTGCAGCGGGAACGATCTCGCGCCACCAGGGGCCGAGAAAACTACCGTCTCATGGGGCCGGACTGTCAGGGTCAGGGAAAAATCCAATATATATCTGGTGATATATCGGGTGCTCTTACAGATAGCGCAATAAATCAAAGTGCATTGTCTGTAGGAGGCGCTAGCGCATGAATCTGTGCAGCGGGATCGACCCCGGACCACGAGGGACCGAGAAAACCATCGACACAAGGGGCCGGACTGTCGGGGTCAGGGAAGAATGCAATATATATCTGGTGATATCTCGGGTGCTATTAGAGATAGCGCGATAAATCAAAGTGCATTGTCTGTAGGAGGCACTGGCGAATGAATCTGTGCAGCAGGAACGACCTCGGACCACCAGGCGCCGAGAAAATTACAGATATTCGGAATCCGTCACCCAAGGTCATGTAAAAATCCAGCATATATCTGGTGATATCTCGGGTGCTATTACAGATAGCGCAATAAACCAAAGTGAATTGTCTGCAGGAAGCCCTGGCGCATGAATCTGTTCAGCGGGATCGACCTCGGACCACCAGGGGCCTAGAAACCCACCGAAACATGGGGCCGGGCACTTAGGGTCAGGGAAAAATCCAATATATATCTGGTGATATCTCGGGTGCTATTAGAAATAGCGCAATAAATCAAAGTGCATTGTCTGCAGGAGGCCCTGGCGCATGAATCTGTGCAATGGGATCGACCTCGGACCACCAGGCGCCGAGAAAATCACCGTCTCATGGGGCCGGACTGTCAGGGTCAGGAAAAAATCCAATATATATCTGGTGATATCTCGGGTGCTATTAGAGATAGCGCAATAAATCAATGTGCATTGTCTGTAGGAGGCCCTGGCGGATGAATCTGTGCAGCGGGATCGACCTCGGACCACGAGGGACCGAGAAAACCATCGTACAAGGGGCCGGACTGTCAGGGTCAAGGAAAAATCCAATATATATCTGGTGATATCTCGGGTGCTATTAGAGATAGCGCAAAAAATCAAAGTGCATTGTCTGTAGGAGGCCCTTGCGCATGAATCTGTGCAATGGGATCGACCTCGGACCATCACGGGCCGAGAAAATTACAGAAATTCGGAATCCGTCACCCAAGGTCATGTAAAAATCCAGCATATATCTGGTGATATCTCGGGTGCTATTACAGATAGCGCAATAAACCAAAGTGAGTTGTCTGCAGGCAGCCCTGGCGCATGAATCTGTGAAGCGGGAGCGACCTCGGACCACCAGGGTCCGAAAAAACTACCGTCTCATGGGGCCGGACACTCAGGGTCAGGGAAAAATCCAATATATATCTGGTGATATCTCGGGTGCTCTTACAGATAGCGCAATAAATCAAAGTGCATTGTCTGTAGGAGGCCCTGGCGCATGATTCTTTGTAGCGGGATCGACCTCGGACCACCAGGGGCAGAGATAACCACCGTCTCATGGGGCCGGACTGTCAGGGACAGGGAAGAATGCAATATATATCTGGTGATATCTCGGGTGCTATTAGAGATAGCGCGATAAATCAAAGTGCATTGTCTGTAGGAGGCACTGGCGAATGAATCTGTGCAGCAGGAACGACCTCGGACCACCAGGCGCCGAGAAAATTACAGATATTCGGAATCCGTCACCCAAGGTCATGTAAAAATCCAGCATATATCTGGTGATATCTCGGGTGCTATTACAGATAGCGCAATAAACCAAAGTGAATTGTCTGCAGGAAGCCCTGGCGCATGAATCTGTTCAGCGGGATCGACCTCGGACCAAGAGGGGTCTAGAAAACCACCGAACCATGGGGCCGGGCACACAGGGTCAGGGAAAAATCCAATATATATCTGGTGATATCTCGGGTGCTATTAGAAATAGCGCAATAAATCAAAGTGCATTGTCTGCAGGAGGCCCTAGCGCATGAATCTGTGCAATGGGATCGACCTCGGACCACCAGGCGCCGAGAAAATCATCGTCTCATGGGGCCGGACTGTCAGGGTCAGGAAAAAATCCAATATATATCTGGTGATATCTCGGGTGCTATTAGAGATAGCGCAATAAATCAATGTGCATTGTCTGTAGGAGGCCCTGGCGGATGAATCTGTGCAGCGGGATCGACCTCGGACCACGAGGGACCGAGAAAACCATCGTACAAGGGGCCGGACTGTCAGGGTCAAGGAAAAATCCAATATATATCTGGTGATATCTCGGGTGCTATTAGAGATAGCGCAAAAAATCAAAGTGCATTGTCTGTAGGAGGCCCTTGCGCATGAATCTGTGCAATGGGACCGACCTCGGACCACCAGGGGCCGAGAAAATTACAGAAATTCGGAATCCGTCACCCAAGGTCATGTAAAAATCCAGCATATATCTGGTGATATCTCGGGTGCTATTACAGATAGCGCAATAAACCAAAGTGAGTTGTCTGCAGGCAGCCCTGGCGCATGAATCTGTGAAGCGGGAGCGACCTCGGACCACCAGGGGCCGAGAAAATTACAGAAATTCGGAATCCGTCACCCAAGGTCATGTAAAAATCCAGCATATATCTGGTGATATCTCGGGTGCTATTACAGATAGCGCAATAAACCAAAGTGAGTTGTCTGCAGGCAGCCCTGGCGCATGAATCTGTGAAGCGGGAGCGACCTCGGACCACCAGGGTCCGAAAAAACTAACGTCTCATGGGGCCGGACACTCAGTGTCAGGGAAAAATCCAATATATATCTGGTGATATCTCGGGTGCTCTTACAGATAGCGCAATAAATCAAAGTGCATTGTCTGTAGGAGGCCCTGGCGCATGATTCTTTGTAGCGGGATCGACCTCGGACCACCAGGGGCAGAGAAAACGACCGACACATGGGGCCGGACACTCAGGGTCGGAGAAAAATTCTATATATTTCTGGTGATATCTCGGGTGCTCTTACAGACAGCGCAATAAACCAAAGTGCATTGTCTGCAGGAGGCCCTGGCGCATGAATCTGTGCAATGGGATCGACCTCGGACCACGAGGGACCGAGAAAACCATCGTACAAGGGGCCGGACTGTCAGGGTCAAGGAAAAATCCAATATATATCTGGTGATATCTCGGGTGCTATTAGAGATAGCGCAAAAAATCAAAGTGCATTGTCTGTAGGAGGCCCTTGCGCATGAATCTGTGCAATGGGATCGACCTCGGACCACGAGGGACCGAGAAAACCATCGACACAAGGGGCCGGACTGTCGGGGTCAGGGAAGAATGCAATATATATCTGGTGATATCTCGGGTGCTATTAGAGATAGCGCAATAAACCAAAGTGCATTGTCTGCAGGAGGCCCTGGCGCATGAATCTGTGCAATGGGATCGACCTCGGACCACGAGGGACCGAGAAAACCATCGTACAAGGGGCCGGACTGTCAGGGTCAAGGAAAAATCCAATATATATCTGGTGATATCTCGGGTGCTATTACAGATAGCGCAATAAACCAAAGTGAGTTGTCTGCAGGAAGCCCTGGCGCATGAATCTGTGAAGCGGGAGCGACCTCCGACCACCAGGGTCCGAGAAAGCTACCGTCTCATGGGGCCGGACACTCAGGGTCAGGGAAAAATCCAATATATATCTGGTGATATCTCGGGTGCTCTTACAGATAGCGCAATAAATCAAAGTGCATTGTCTGTAGGAGGCCCTGGCGCATGAATCTCTGTAGCGGGATCGACCTCGGACCACCAGGGGCCGAGAAAACCACCGACACATGGGGCCGGACACTCAGGGTCGGGGAAAAATTCTATATATTTCTGGTGATATCTCGGGTGCTATTACAGATAGCGCAATAAACCAAAGTGAATTGTCTGCAGGAAGCCCTGGCGCATGAATCTGTTCAGCAGGATCGACCTCGGACCACCAGGGGTCTAGAAAACCACCGAAACATGGGGCCGGGCACTCAGGGTCAGGGAAAAATCCAATATATATCTGGTGATATCTCGGGTGCTATTAGAAATAGCGCAATAAATCAGAGTGCATTGTCTGTAGGAGGCCCTTGCGCATGAATCTGTGCAATGGGATCGACCTCGGACCACCAGGGGCCGAGAAAATTACAGAAATTCGGAATCCGTCACCCAAGGTCATGTAAAAATCCAGCATATATCTGGTGATATCTCGGGTGCTATTACAGATAGCGCAATAAACCAAAGTGAGTTGTCTGCAGGAAGCCCTGGCGCATGAATCTGTGAAGCGGGAGCGACCTCGGACCACCAGGGTCCGAGAAAACTACCGTCTCATGGGGCCGGACACTCAGGGTCAGGGAAAAATCCAATATATATCTGGTGATATCTCGGGTGCTCTTACAGATAGCGCAATAAATCAAAGTGCATTGTCTGTAGGAGGCCCTGGCGCATGAATCTTTGCAGCGGGATCGACCTCGGACCACCAGGGGCCGAGAAAACCACCGACACATGGGGCCGGACACTCAGGGTCGGGGAAAAATTCTATATATTTCTGGTGATATCTCGGGTGCTATTAGAGATAGCGCAATAAATCAAAGTCCATTGTCTGCAGGAGGCCCTAGCGCATGAATCTGTGCGGCGGGATCGACCTCGGACCATCAGGGGTTGAGAAAACCACCGAAATATGGGGCCGGGTACTCAGGGTCAGGGAAAAATCCAATATATATCTGGTGATATCTCGGGTGCTCTTACAGATAGCGCAATAAATCAAAGTGCATTGTCTGTAGGAGGCCCTGGCGCATGAATCTGTGCAGCGGGATCGACCTCGGACCGCCAGGGGCCGAGAAAACTACCGTCTCATGGGGCCGGACACTCAGGGTCAGGGAAAAATCCAATATATATCTGGTGATATCTCGGGTGCTCTTACAGATAGCGCAATAAATCAAAGTGCATTGTCTGTAGGAGGCCCTGGCGCATGAATCTGTGCAGCGGGATCGACCTCGGACCACCAGGGGCCGAGAAAACCACCGACAAATGGGGCCGGACACACAGGGTCGGGGAAAAATTCAATATATTTCTGGTGATATCTCGGGTGCTCTTATAGATAGCGCAATAAACCAAAGTGCATTGTCTGCAGGAAGCCCTGGCGCATGAATCTGTGCAGCGGGATCGACCTCGGACCACGAGGGACCGAGAAAACTATCGACACATGGGGCCGGTCTGTCAGGGTCAAGGAAAAATCCAATATATATCTTGTGATATATCGGGTGCTATTAGAGAGCGCAATAAATCAAACTGCATTGTCTGTAGAAGGCCCTGGCGCATGAATCTGTGCAGCGGGATTGACCTCGGGCCACCAGGGGCCGAGAAAATTACAGATATTCGGAATCCGTCACCCAAGGTCATGTAAAAATCCAGCATATATCTGGTGATATCTCGGGTGCTATTTCAGATAGCGCAATAAACCAAAGTGAATTGTCTGCAGGAAGCCCTGACGCATGAATCTGTGAAGCGGGAACGACCTCGGACCACCAGGGACCGAGAAAACTACCGTCTCATTGGGCCGGACACTCAGGGTCAGGGAAAAATCCAATATATATCTGGTGATATCTCGGGTGCTATTAGAGATAGCGCAATAAACCAAAGTGCATTGTCTGCAGGAGGCACTGACGCATGAATCTTTGCAGCGGGATCGACCTCGGACCACCAGGGGCCGAGAAAATCACCGTCTCATGGGGCCGGGGACTCAGGGTCAGGGAAAAATCCAGCATATATCTGGTGATATCTCGGGTGCTCTTACAGATAGCGCAATAAATCAAAGTGCATTGTCTGTAGGAGGCGCTGGCGCATGAATCTGTGCAGCGGGATCGACCCCGGACCACGAGGGACCGAGAAAACCATCGACACAAGGGGCCGGACTGTCGGGGTCAGGGAAGAATGCAATATATATCTGGTGATATCTCGGGTGCTATTAGAGATAGCGCGATAAATCAAAGTGCATTGTCTGTAGGAGGCACTGGCGAATGAATCTGTTCAGCGGGATCGACCTCGGACCACCAGGGGCCTAGAAACCCACCGAAACATGGGGCCGGGCACTTAGGGTCAGGGAAAAATCCAATATATATCTGGTGATATCTCGGGTGCTATTAGAAATAGCGCAATAAATCAAAGTGCATTGTCTGCAGGAGGCCCTGGCGCATGAATCTGTGCAATGGGATCGACCTCGGAACACCAGGCGCCGAGAAAATCACCGTCTCATGGGGCCGGACTGTCAGGGTCAGGAAAAAATCCAATATATATCTGGTGATATCGCGGGTGCTATTAGAGATAGCGCAATAAATCAATGTGCATTGTCTGTAGGAGGCCCTGGCGGATGAATCTGTGCAGCGGGATCGACCTCGGACCACGAGGGACCGAGAAAACCATCGTACAAGGGGCCGGACTGTCAGGGTCAAGGAAAAATCCAATATATATCTGGTGATATCTCGGGTGCTATTAGAGATAGCGCAATAAATCAAAGTGCATTGTCTGTAGGAGGCCCTTGCGCATGAATCTGTGCAATGGGATCGACCTCGGACCACCAGGGGCCGAGAAAATTACAGAAATTCGGAATCCGTCACCCAAGGTCATGTAAAAATCCAGCATATATCTGGTGATATCTCGGGTGCTATTACATATAGCGCAATAAACCAAAGTGAGTTGTCTGCAGGCTGCCCTGGCGCATGAATCTGTGAAGCGGGATCGACCTCGGACCACCAGGGGCAGAGATAACCACCGTCTCATGGGACCGGACTGTCAGGGTCAGGGAAGAATGCAATATATATCTGGTGATATCTCGGGTGCTATTAGAGATAGCGCGATAAATCAAAGTGCATTGTCTGTAGGAGGCACTGGCGAATGAATCTGTGCAGCAGGAACGACCTCGGACCACCAGGCGCCGAGAAAATTACAGATATTCGGAATCCGTCACCCAAGGTCATGTAAAAATCCAGCATATATCTGGTGATATCTCGGGTGCTATTACAGATAGCGCAATAAACCAAAGTGAGTTGTCTGCAGGCAGCCCTGGCGCATGAATCTGTGAAGCGGGAGCGACCTCGGACCACCAGGGGCCGATAAAATTACAGAAATTCGGAATCCGTCACCCAAGGTCATGTAAAAATCCAGCATATATCTGGTGATATCTCGGGTGCTATTACAGATAGCGCAATAAACCAAAGTGAGTTGTCTGCAGGCAGCCCTGGCGCATGAATCTGTGAAGCGGGAGCGACCTCGGACCACCAGGGTCCGAAAAAACTAACGTCTCATGGGGCCGGACACTCAGTGTCAGGGAAAAATCCAATATATATCTGGTGATATCTCGGGTGCTCTTACAGATAGCGCAATAAATCAAAGTGCATTGTCTGTAGGAGGCCCTGGCGCATGATTCTTTGTAGCGGGATCGACCTCGGACCACCAGGGGCAGAGAAAACGACCGACACATGGGGCCGGACACTCAGGGTCGGAGAAAAATTCTATATATTTCTGGTGATATCTCGGGTGCTCTTACAGACAGCGCAATAAACCAAAGTGCATTGTCTGCAGGAGGCCCTGGCGCATGAATCTGTGCAGCGGGAACGAGCTCGCGCCACCAGGGGCCGAGAAAACTACCGTCTCATGGGGCCGGACTGTCAGGGTCAGGGAAAAATCCAATATATATCTGGTGATATATCGGGTGCTCTTACAGATAGCGCAATAAATCAAAGTGCATTGTCTGTAGGAGGCGCTGGCGCATGAATCTGTGCAGCGGGATCGACCCCGGACCACGAGGGACCGAGAAAACCATCGACACAAGGGGCCGGACTGTCGGGGTCAGGGAAGAATGCAATATATATCTGGTGATATCTCGGGTGCTATTAGAGATAGCGCGATAAATCAAAGTGCATTGTCTGTAGGAGGCCCTGGCGGATGAATCTGTGCAGCGGGATCGACCTCGGACCACGAGGGACCGAGAAAACCATCGTACAAGGGGCCGGACTGTCAGGGTCAAGGAAAAATCCAATATATATCTGGTGATATCTCGGGTGCTATTAGAGATAGCGCAATAAATCAAAGTGCATTGTCTGTAGGAGGCCCTTGCGCATGAATCTGTGCAATGGGATCGACCTCGGAGCACCAGGGGCCGAGAAAATTACAGAAATTCGGAATCCGTCACCCAAGGTCATGTAAAAATCCAGCATATATCTGGTGATATCTCGGGTGCTATTACAGATAGCGCAATAAACCAAAGTGAGTTGTCTGCAGGCAGCCCTGGCGCATGAATCTGTGAAGCGGGAGCGACCTCGGACCACCAGGGGCCGAGAAAATTACAGAAATTCGGAATCCGTCACCCAAGGTCATGTAAAAATCCAGCATATATCTGGTGATATCTCGGGTGCTATTACAGATAGCGCAATAAACCAAAGTGAGTTGTCTGCAGGCAGCCCTGGCGCATGAATCTGTGAAGCGGGATCGACCTCGGACCACCAGGGGCAGAGATAACCACCGTCTCATGGGACCGGACTGTCAGGGTCAGGGAAGAATGCAATATATATCTGGTGATATCTCGGGTGCTATTAGAGATAGCGCGATAAATCAAAGTGCATTGTCTGTAGGAGGCACTGGCGAATGAATCTGTGCAGCAGGAACGACCTCGGACCACCAGGCATCGAGAAAATTACAGATATTCGGAATCCGTCACCCAAGGTCATGTAAAAATCCAGCATATATCTGGTGATATCTCGGGTGCTATTACAGATAGCGCAATAAACCAAAGTGAGTTGTCTGCAGGCAGCCCTGGCGCATGAATCTGTGAAGCGGGAGCGACCTCGGACCACCAGGGTCCGAAAAAACTACCGTCTCATGGGGCCGGACACTCAGGGTCAGGGAAAAATCCAATATATATCTGGTGATATCTCGGGTGCTCTTACAGATAGCGCAATAAATCAAAGTGCATTGTCTGTAGGAGGCCCTGGCGCATGATTCTTTGTAGCGGGATCGACCTCGGACCACCAGGGGCAGAGATAACCACCGTCTCATGGGGCCGGACTGTCAGGGACAGGGAATAATGCAATATATATCTGGTGATATCTCGGGTGCTATTAGAGATAGCGCGATAAATCAAAGTGCATTGTCTGTAGGAGGCACTGGCGAATGAATCTGTGCAGCAGGAACGACCTCGGACCACCAGGCGCCGAGAAAATTACAGATATTCGGAATCCGTCACCCAACGTCATGTAAAAATCCAGCATATATCTGGTGATATCTCGGGTGCTATTACAGATAGCGCAATAAACCAAAGTGAATTGTCTGCAAGAAGCCCTGGCGCATGAATCTGTTCAGCGGGATCGACCTCGGACCAAGAGGGGTCTAGAAAACCACCGAACCATGGGGCCGGGCACTCAGGGTCAGGGAAGAATGCAATATATATCTGGTGATATCGCGGGTGCTATTAGAAATAGCGCAATAAATCAAAGTGCATTGTCTGCAGGAGGCCCTAGCTCATGAATCTGTGCAATGGGATCGACCTCGGACCACCAGGCGCCGAGAAAATCACCGTCTCATGGGGCCGGACTGTCAGGGTCAGGAAAAAATCCAATATATATCTGGTGATATCTCGGGTGCTATTAGAGATAGCGCAATAAATCAATGTGCATTGTCTGTAGGAGGCCCTGGCGGATGAATCTGTGCAGCGGGATCGACCTCGGACCACGAGGGACCGAGAAAACCATCGTACAAGGGGCCGGACTGTCAGGGTCAAGGAAAAATCCAATATATATCTGGTGATATCTCGGGTGCTATTAGAGATAGCGCAATAAATCAAAGTGCATTGTCTGTAGGAGGCCCTTGCGCATGAATCTGTGCAATGGGATCGACCTCGGACCACCAGGGGCCGAGAAAATTACAGAAATTCGGAATCCGTCACCCAAGGTCATGTAAAAATCCAGCATATATCTGGTGATATCTCGGGTGCTATTACAGATAGCGCAATAAACCAAAGTGAGTTGTCTGCAGGCAGCCCTGGCGCATGAATCTGTGAAGCGGGAGCGACCTCGGACCACCAGGGGCCGAGAAAATTACAGAAATTCGGAATCCGTCACCCAAGGTCATGTAAAAATCCAGCATATATCTGGTGATATCTCGGGTGCTATTACAGATAGCGCAATAAACCAAAGTGAGTTGTCTGCAGGCAGCCCTGGCGCATGAATCTGTGAAGCGGGATCGACCTCGGACCACCAGGGGCAGAGATAACCACCGTCTCATGGGACCGGACTGTCAGGGTCAGGGAAGAATGCAATATATATCTGGTGATATCTCGGGTGCTATTAGAGATAGCGCGATAAATCAAACTGCATTGTCTGTAGGAGGCACTGGCGAATGAATCTGTGCAGCAGGAACGACCTCGGACCACCAGGCGCCGAGAAAATTACAGATATTCGGAATCCGTCACCCAAGGTCATGTAAAAATCCAGCATATATCTGGTGATATCTCGGGTGCTATTACAGATAGCGCAATAAACCAAAGTGAATTGTCTGCAGGAAGCCCTGGCGCATGAATCTGTTCAGCGGGATCGACCTCGGACCAAGAGGGGTCTAGAAAACCACCGAACCATGGGGCCGGGCACTCAGGGTCAGGGAAAAATCCAATATATATCTGGTGATATCTCGGGTGCTATTAGAAATAGCGCAATAAATCAAAGTGCATTGTCTGCAGGAGGCCCTGGCGCATGAATCTGTGCAATGGGATCGACCTCGGACCACCAGGCGCCGAGAAAATCACAGTCTCATGGGGCGGACTGTCAGGGTCAGGGAAAAATCCAATATATATCAGGTGATATCTCGGGTGCTATTAGAGATAGCGCAATAAATCAATGTGCATTGTCTGTAGGAGGCCCTGGCGGATGAATCTGTGCAGCGGGATCGACCTCGGACCACGAGGGACCGAGAAAACCATCGTACAAGGGGCCGGACAGTCAGGGTCAAGGAAAAATCCAATATATATCTGGTGATATCTTGGGTGCTATTAGAGATAGCGCAAAAAATCAAAGTGCATTGTCTGTAGGAGGCCCTTGCGCATGAATCTGTGCAATGGGATCGACCTCGGACCACCAGGGGCCGAGAAAATTACAGAAATTCGGAATCCGTCATCCAAGGTCATGTAAAAATCCAGCATATATCTGGTGATATCTCGGGTGCTATTACAGACAGCGCAGTAAACCAAAGTGAGTTGTCTGCAGGAAGCCCTGTCGCATGAATCTGTGAAGCGGGGGCGACCTCGGACCACCAGGGTCCGAGAAAACTACCGTCTCATGGGGCCGGACACTCAGGGTCAGGGAAAAATCCAATATATATCTGGTGATATATCGGGTGCTCTCACAGATAGCGCAATAAATCAAAGTGCATTGTCTGTAGGAGGCGCTGGCGCATGAATCTGTGCAGCGGGATCGACCCCGGACCACCAGGGGTCGAGAAAACCACCGAAACATGGGGCCGGGCACTCAGGGTCAGGGAAAAATCCAATATATATCTGGTGATATGTCGGGTGCTATTAGAGATAGCGCAATAAATCAAAGTGCATTGTCTGCAGGAGGCCCTGGCGCATGAATCTGTGCAATGGGATGGACCTCGGACCACCAGGCGCCGAGAAAATCACCGTCTCATGAGGCCGGACTGTCAGAGTCAGGAAAAAATCCAATATATATCTGGTGATATCTCGGGTGCTATTAGAGATAGCGCAATAAACCAAAGTGAATTATCTGCAGGAGGCCCTGGCGCATGAATCTGTGCAGCGGGAACGACCTCGGACAACCAGGGGCCGCGAAAACCACCGTCTCATGGAGTCGGACACTCAGGGTCAGGGAAAAATCCAATATATATCTGGTGATATCTCGGGTGCTATTACAGATAGCGCAATAAATCAAATTGCATTGTCTGTAGGAGGCCCTGACGCATGAATGTGTGCAGCGGGAACGACCTCGGACCACCAGGGGCAGAGAAAACTACCGTCTCATGGGGCCGGACACTCAGGGTCAGGGAAAAATCCAATATATATCTAGTGTTATCTCGGGTACTATTAGAGATAGCGAAATACATCAAAGTGCATTGTCTGCAGGGGGGCCCTGGCGCATGAATCTGTGCAGCGGGAACGACATCGGACCACCAGGGGCCGAGAAAACCACCGTCTCATGGGGCCGGACACTCAGGGTCAGGGAAAAATCCAATATATATCTGGTGATATCTCGGGTGCTATTAGAGATAGCGCAATAAATCAAAGTGCATTGTCTGCAGGAGGCCCTGGCGCATGAATCTGTGCAGCGGGAACGACCTCGGACCAACAGGGGCCGAGAAAACTACAGTCTCATGGGCCGGACTGTCAGGTTCAGGGAAGAATGCAATATATATCTGGTGATATCTCGGGTGCTATTAGAGATAGCGCAATAAATCAAAGTGCATTGTCTGCAGGAGGCCCTGGCGCATGAATCTGTGCAGCGGGATCGACCTCGGACCACCAGGGGCCGAGAAAACCACCGACACATGGAGTCGGACACTCAGGGTCAGGGAAAAATCCAATATATATCTGGTGATATCTCGGGTGCTATTACAGATAGCGCAAAAAATCAAAGTGCATTGTCTGTAGGAGGCCCTTGCTCATGAATCTGTGCAATGGGATCGACCTCGGACCACGAGGGACCGAGAAAACCATCGTACAAGGGGCCGGACTGTCAGGGTCAAGGAAAAATCCAATATATATCTGGTGATATCTCGGGTGCTATTAGAAATAGCGCAATAAATCAGAGTGCATTGTCTGTAGGAGGCCCTTGCGCATGAATCTGTGCAATGGGATCGACCTCGGACCACCAGGGGCCGAGAAAATTACAGAAATTCGGAATCCGTCACCCAAGGTCATGTAAAAATCCAGCATATATCTGGTGATATCTCGGGTGCTATTACAGATAGCGCAATAAACCAAAGTGAGTTGTCTGCAGGAAGCCCTGGCGCATGAATCTGTGAAGCGGGAGCGACCTCGGACCACCAGGGTCCGAGAAAACTACCGTCTCATGGGGCCGGACACTCAGGGTCAGGGAAAAATCCAATATATATCTGGTGATATCTCGGGTGCTCTTACAGATAGCGCAATAAATCAAAGTGCATTGTCTGTAGGAGGCCCTGGCGCATGAATTTTTGCAGCGGGATCGACCTCGGACCACCAGGGGCCGAGAAAACCACCGACACATGGGGCCGGACACTCAGGGTCGGGGAAAAATTCTATATATTTCTGGTGATATCTCGGGTGCTATTAGAGATAGCGCAATAAATCAAAGTCCATTGTCTGCAGGAGGCCCTAGCGCATGAATCTGTTCGGCGGGATCGACCTCGGACCATCAGGGGTTGAGAAAACCACCGAAATATGGGGCCGGGTACTCAGGGTCAGGGAAAAATCCAATATATATCTGGTGATATCTCGGGTGCTATTAGAGATAGCGCAATAAATCAAAGTGCATTGTCTGCAGGAGGCCCTGGCGCATGAATCTGTGCAGCGGGATCGACCTCGGACCGCCAGGGGCCGAGAAAACTACCGTCTCATGGGGCCGGACACTCAGGGTCAGGGAAAAATCCAATATATATCTGGTGATATCTCGGGTGCTCTTACAGATAGCGCAATAAATCAAAGTGCATTGTCTGTAGGAGGCCCTGGCGCATGAATCTGTGCAGCGCGATCGACCTCGGACCACCAGGGGCCGAGAAAATCACCGTCTCATGGGGCCGGGGACTCAGGGTCAGGGAAAAATCCAGCATATATCTGGTGATATCTCGGGTGCTATTACAGATAGCGCAATAAACCAAAGTGAATTGTCTGCAGGAAGCCCTGACGCATGAATCTGTGAAGCGGGAACGACCTCGGACCACCAGGGACCGAGAAAACTACCGTCTCATGGGGCCGGACACTCAGGGTCAGGGAAAAATCCAATATATATCTGGTGATATCTCGGGTGCTATTAGAGATAGCGCAATAAACCAAAGTGCATTGTCTGCAGGAGGCACTGACGCATGAATCTTTGCAGCGGGATCGACCTCGGACCACCAGGGGCCGAGAAAATCACCGTCTCATAGGGCCGGAATGTCAGGGTCAGGGAAAAATCCAATATATATCTGGTGATATCTCGGGTGCTCTTACAGATAGCGCACTAAACCAAAGTGAATTATCTGCAGGGGTTCTGGCGCATGAATCTGTGCAGCGGGAACGACCTCGGACCACCAGGGGCCGAGAAAACCACCGACAAATGGGGCCGGACACACAGGGTCGGGGAAAAATTCAATATATTTCTGGTGATATCTCGGGTGCTCTTATAGATAGCGCAATAAACCAAAGTGCATTGTCTGCAGGAAGCCCTGGCGCATGAATCTGTGCAGCGGGATCGACCTCGGACCACGAGGGACCGAGAAAACTATCGACACATGGGGCCGGTCTGTCAGGGTCAAGGAAAAATCCAATATATATCTTGTGATATATCGGGTGCTATTAGAGATAGCGCAATAAATCAAACTGCATTGTCTGTAGGAGGCCCTGGCGCATGAATCTGTGCAGCGGGATTGACCTCGGGCCACCAGGGGCCGAGAAAATTACAGATATTCGGAATCCGTCACCCAAGGTCATGTAAAAATCCAGCATATATCTGGTGATATCTCGGGTGCTATTTCAGATAGCGCAATAAACCAAAGTGAATTGTCTGCAGGAAGCCCTGACGCATGAATCTGTGAAGCGGGAACGACCTCGGACCACCAGGGACCGAGAAAACTACCGTCTCATGGGGCCGGACACTCAGGGTCAGGGAAAAATCCAATATATATCTGGTGATATCTCGGGTGCTATTAGAGATAGCGCAATAAACCAAAGTGCATTGTCTGCAGGAGGCACTGACGCATGATTCTTTGCAGCGGGATCGACCTCGGACCACCAGGGGCCGAGAAAATCACCGTCTCATGGGGCCGGGGACTCAGGGTCAGGGAAAAATCCAGCATATATCTGGTGATATCTCGGGTGCTATTACAGATAGCGCAATAAACCAAAGTGAATTGTCTGCAGGAAGCCCTGACGCATGAATCTGTGAAGCGGGAACGACCTCGGACCACCAGGGACCGAGAAAACTACCGTCTCATGGGGCCGGACACTCAGGGTCAGGGAAAAATCCAATATATATCTGGTGATATCTCGGGTGCTATTAGAGATAGCGCAATAAACCAAAGTGCATTGTCTGCAGGAGGCACTGACGCATGAATCTTTGCAGCGGGATCGACCTCGGACCACCAGGGGCCGAGAAAATCACCGTCTCATAGGGCCGGAATGTCAGGGTCAGGGAAAAATCCAATATATATCTGGTGATATCTCGGGTGCTCTTACAGATAGCGCACTAAACCAAAGTGAATTATCTGCAGGGGTTCTGGCGCATGAATCTGTGCAGCGGGAACGACCTCGGACCACCAGGGACCGAGAAAACTACCGTCTCATGGGGCCGGACACTCAGGGTCAGGGAAAAATCCAATATATATCTGGTGATATCTCGGGTGCTATTAGAGATAGCGCAATAAACCAAAGTGCATTGTCTGCAGGAGTCACTGACGCATGAATCTTTGCAGCGGGATCGACCTCGGACCACCAGCGGCCGAGAAAATCACCGTCTCATGGGGCCGCACTGTCAGGGTCAGGGAAAAATCCAATATATATCAGGTGATATCTCGGGTGCTCTTATAGATAGCGCAATAAATCAAAGTGCATTGTCTGTAGGAGGCCCTTGCGCATGAATCTGTGCAATGGGATCGACCTCGGACCACCAGGGGCCGAGAAAATTACAGAAATTCGGAATCCGTCACCCAAGGTCATGTAAAAATCCAGCATATATCTGGTGATATCTCGGGTGCTATTACAGATAGCGCAATAAACCAAAGTGAGTTGTCTGCAGGAAGCCCTGGCGCATGAATCTGTGAAGCGGGAGCGACCTCGGACCACCAGGGGCCGAGAAAACCACCGACACATGGGGCCGGACACTCAGGGTCGGGGAAAAATTCTATATATTTCTGGTGATATCTCGGGTGCTATTACAGATAGCGCAATAAACCAAAGTGAATTGTGTGCAGGAAGCCCTGGCGCATGAATCTGTTCAGCGGGATCGACCTTGGACCACCAGGGGTCTAGAAAACCACCGAAACATGGGGCCGGGCACTTAGGGTCAGGGAAAAATCCAATATATATCTGGTGATATCTCGGGTGCTATTAGAAATAGCGCAATAAATCAGAGTGCATTGTCTGCAGGAGGCCCTGGCGCATGAATCTGTGCAATGGGATCGACCTCGGACCACCAGGCGCCGAGAAAATCACCGTCTCATGGGGCCGGACTGTCAGGGTCAGGGAAAAATCCAATATATATCTGGTGATATCTCGGGTGCTATTACAGATAGCGCAATAAACCAAAGTGAGTTGTCTGCAGGAAGCCCTGGCGCATGAATCTGTGAAGCGGGAGCGACCTCGGACCACCAGGGTCCGAGAAAACTACCGTCTCATGGGGCCGGACACTCAGGGTCAGGGAAAAATCCAATATATATCTGGTGATATCTCGGGTGCTCTTACAGATAGCGCAATAAATCAAAGTGCATTGTCTGTAGGAGGCCCTTGCGCATGAATCTGTGCAATGGGATCGACCTCGGACCACCAGGGGCCGAGAAAATTACAGAAATTCGGAATCCGTCACCCAAGGTCATGTAAAAATCCAGCATATATCTGGTGATATCTCGGGTGCTATTACAGATAGCGCAATAAACCAAAGTGAGTTGTCTGCAGGAAGCCCTGGCGCATGAATCTGTGAAGCGGGAGCGACCTCGGACCACCAGGGGCAGAGATAACCACCGTCTCATGGGGTCGGACACTCAGGGTCATGGAAAAATCCAATATATATCTGGTGATATCTCGGGTGCTATTAGAGATAGCGCAATAAATCAAAGTGCATTGTCTGTAGGAGGCCCTGGCGCATGAATCTGTGCAGCGGGATTGACCTCGGGCCACCAGGGGCCGAGAAAATTACAGATATTCGGAATCCGTCACCCAAGGTCATGTAAAAATCCAGCATATATCTGGTGATATCTCGGGTGCTATTACAGATAGCGCAATAAACCAAAGTGAATTGTCTGCAGGAAGCCCTGACGCATGAATCTGTGTAGCGGGAACGACCTCGGACCACCAGGGACCGAGAAAACTACCGTCTCATGGAGCCGGACACTCAGGGTCAGGGAAAAATCCAATATATATCTGGTGATATCTCGGGTGCTATTAGAGATAGCGCAATAAACCAAAGTGCATTGTCTGCAGGAGGCACTGACGCATGAATCTTTGCAGCGGGATCGACCTCGGACCACCAGGGGCCGAGAAAATCACCGTCTCATGGGGCCGGGTACTCAGGGTCAGGGAAAAATCCAGCATATATCTGGTGATATCTCGGGTGCTATTACAGATAGCGCAATAAACCAAAGTGAATTGTCTGCAGGAAGCCCTGACGCATGAATCTGTGAAGCGGGAACGACCTCGGACCACCAGGGACCGAGAAAACTACCGTCTCATGGGGCCGGACACTCAGGGTCAGGGAAAAATCCAATATATATCTGGTGATATCTCGGGTGCTATTAGAGATAGCGCAATAAACCAAAGTGCATTGTCTGCAGGAGGCACTGACGCATGAATCTTTGCAGCGGGATCGACCTCGGACCACCAGGGGCCGAGAAAATCACCGTCTCATAGGGCCGGAATGTCAGGGTCAGGGAAAAATCCAATATATATCTGGTGATATCTCGGGTGCTATTAGAGATAGCGCAATAAATCAAAGTGCATTGTCTGTAGGAGGCCCTGGCGCATGAATCTGTGCAGCGGCATCGACCTCGGACCACGAGGGAGCGAGAAAACTATCGACACATGGGGCCGGACACTCAGGGTCGGGGAAAAATTCAATATATATCTGGTGATATCTCGGGTGATCTTACAGATAGCGCACTAAACCAAAGTGAATTATCTGCAGGGGTTCTGGCGCATGAATCTGTGCAGCGGAAACGACCTCGGACCACCAGGGACCGAGAAAACTACCGTCTCATGGGGCCGGACACTCAGGGTCAGGGAAAAATCCAATATATATCTGGTGATATCTCGGGTGCTATTAGAGATAGCGCAATAAACCAAAGTGCATTGTCTGCAGGAGTCACTGACGCATGAATCTTTGCAGCGGGATCGACCTCGGACCACCAGCGGCCGAGAAAATCATCGTCACATGGGGCCGGACTGTCAGGGTCAGGGAAAAATCCAATATATATCAGGTGATATCTCGGGTGCTCTTATAGATAGCGCAATAAATCAAAGTGCATTGTCTGTAGGAGGCCCTGGCGCATGAATGTGTGCAGCGGGATCGACCTCGGACCACCAGGGGCCGAGAAAACCACCGACACATGGAGTCGGACACTCAGGGTCAGGGAAAAATCCAATATATATCTGGTGATATCTCGGGTGCTATTACAGATAGCGCAAAAAATCAAAGTGCATTGTCTGTAGGAGGCCCTTGCTCATGAATCTGTGCAATGGGATCGACCTCGGACCACGAGGGACCGAGAAAACCATCGTACAAGGGGCCGGACTGTCAGGGTCAAGGAAAAATCCAATATATATCTGGTGATATCTCGGGTGCTATTAGAGATAGCGCAAAAAATCAAAGTGCATTGTCTGTAGGAGGCACTGGCGAATGAATCTGTGCAGCAGGAACGACCTCGGACCACCAGGCGCCGAGAAAATTACAGATATTCGGAATCCGTCACCCAAGGTCATGTAAAAATCCAGCATATATCTGGTGATATCTCGGGTGCTATTACAGATAGCGCAATAAACCAAATTGAATTGTCTGCAGGAAGCCCTGGCGCATGAATCTGTTCAGCGGGATCGACCTCGGACCACCATTGGTCGAGAAAACCACCGAAACATGGGGCCGGGCACTCAGGGTCAGGGAAAAATCCAATATATATCTGGTGATATCTCTGGGGCTATTACAGATAGCGCAATAAATCAAATTGCATTGTCTGTAGGAGGCCCTGACGCATGAATCTGTGCAATGGGAACGACCTCGGACCACCAGGGGCAGAGAAAACCACCGTCTCATGGGGCCGGACTGTCAGGGTCAGGGAAGAATGCAATATATATCTGGTGATATCTCGGGTGCTATTAGAGATAGCGCAAAAAATCAAAGTGCATTGTCTGTAGGAGGCCCTTGCGCATGAATCTGTGCAATGGGATCGACCTCGGACCACCAGGGGCCGAGAAAATTACAGAAATTCGGAATCCGTCATCCAAGGTCATGTAAAAATCCAGCATATATCTGGTGATATCTCGGGTGCTATTACAGATAGCGCAATAAACCAAAGTTAGTTGTCTGCAGGAAGCCCTGGCGCATGAATCTGTGAAGCGGGGGCGACCTCGGACCACCAGGGTCCGAGAAAACTACCGTCTCATGGGGCCGGACACTCAGGGTCAGGGAAAAATCCAATATATATCTGGTGATATATCGGGTGCTCTTACAGATAGCGCAATAAATCAAAGTGCCTTGTCTGTAGGAGGCGCTGGCGCATGAATCTGTACAGCGGGATCGACCCCGGACCACGAGAGACCGAGAAAACCATCGACACAAGGGGCCGGACTGTCAGGGTCAAGGAAAAATCCAATATATATCTGGTGATATCTCTGGGGATATTAGAGATAGCGCAATAAATCAAAGTGCATTGTCTGCAGGAGGCACTGGCGCATGAATCTGTGCAGCAGGTACGACCTCGAACCACCAGGCGCCGAGAAAATTACAGATATTCGGAATCCGTCACCCAAGGTCATGTAAAAATCCAGCATATATCTGGTGATATCTCGGGTGCTATTACAGATAGCGCAATAAACCAAAGTGAATTGTCTGCAGGAAGCCCTGGCGCATGAATCTGTTCAGCGGGATCGACCTCGGTCCACCAGGGGCCTAGAAACCCACCGAAACATGGGGCCGGGCACTCAGGGTCAGGGAAAAATCCAATATATATCTGGTGATATCTCGGGTGCTATTACAGATAGCGCAATTAATCAAAGTGCATTGTCTGTAGGAGGCCCTGGCGCATGAATCTGTGTAGCGGGATCGACCTCGGACCACCAGGGGCCGAGAAAACAACCGACACATGGGACCGGACACTCAGGGTCGGGGAAAAATTCAATATATATCTGGTGATATCTCGGGTGCTCTTACAGATAGCCAACTAAACCAAAGTGAATTATCTACAGGGGTCCCTGGCGCATGAATCTGTGCAGCGGGAACGACCTCGGACCACCAGGGGCCGAGAAAACCACCGACACATGGGGCCGGACTGTCAGGGTCAGGGAAAAATCCAATATATATCTGGTGATATATCGGGTGCTATTACAGGTAGCGCAATAAATCAAAGTGCATTGTCTGTAAGAGGCCATGGCGCATGAATCTGTGCAGCGAGATCGACCTCGGACCACCAGGGTCCGAGAAAATCACCGTCTCATGGGGCCGGACTGTCAGGGTCAGGGAAAAATTCAATATATATCTGGTGATATATCGGGTGCTATTAGAGATAGACCAATAAACCAAAGTGAATTATCTGCAGAGGGCGCTGGCGCATGCATCTGTGCAGCGGGAACGACCTCGGACCACCAGGGGCCGAGAAAATCACCGTCCCATGGGGCCGGGTACTCAGGGTCAGGGAAAAATCCAGCATATATCTGGTGATATCTCGGGTGCTATTACAGATAGCGCAATAAACCAAAGTGAATTGTCTGCAGGAAGCCCTGACGCATGAATCTGTGAAGCGGGAACGACCTCGGACCACCAGGGACCGAGAAAACTACCGTCTCATGGGGCCGGACACTCAGGATCAGGGAAAAATCCAATATATATCTGGTGATATCTCGGGTGCTATTAGAGATAGCGCAATAAACCAAAGTGCATTGTCTGCAGGAGGCACTGACGCATGAATCTTTGCAGCGGAATCGACCTCGGACCACCAGGGGCCGAGAAAATCACCGTCTCATAGGGCCGGAATGTCAGGGTCAGGGAAAAATCCAATATATATCTGGTGATATCTCGGGTGCTATTAGAGATAGCGCAATAAATCAAAGTGCATTGTCTGTAGGAGGCCCTGGCGCATGCATCTGTGCAGCGGGATCGACCTCGGACCACCAGGGGCCGACAAAACCACCGTCGCATGGAGTAGGACACTCAGGGTCAGGGAAAAATCCAATATATATCTGGTGATATCTCGGGTGCAATTAGAGATATCGCAATAAATCAAAGCGAATTATCTGCAGGGGGCCCTGGCGCATGAATCTGTGCAGCGGCATCGACCTCGGACCACGAGGGAGCGAGAAAACTATCGACACATGGGGCCGGACACTCAGGGTCGGGGAAAAATTCAATATATATCTGGTGATATCTCGGGTGCTCTTACTGATAGCGCACTAAACCAAAGTGACTTATCTGCAGGGGTTCTGGCGCATGAATCTGTGCAGCGGGAACGACCTCGGACCACCAGGGACCGAGAAAACTACCGTCTCGTGGGGCCGGACACTCAGGGTCAGGGAAAAATCCAATATATATCTGGTGATATCTCGGGTGCTATTAGAGATAGCGCAATAAACCAAAGTGCATTGTCTGCAGGAGGCACTGACGCATGAATCTTTGCAGTGGGATCGACCTCGGACCACCAGCGGCCGAGAAAATCACCGTCTCATGGGGCCGGACTGTCAGGGTCAGGGAAAAATCCAATATATATCTGGTGATATCTCGGGTGCTCTTATAGATAGCGCAATAAATCAAAGTGCATTGTCTGTAGGAGGCCCTGGCGCATGAATCTGTGCAGCGGGATCGACCTCGGACCACCAGGGGCCGAGAAAACCACCGACACATGGAGTCGGACACTCAGGGTCAGGGAAAAATCCAATATATATCTGGTGATATCTCGGGTGCTATTACAGATAGCGCAATAAACCAAAGTGAATTGTCTGCAGGAAGCCCTGACGCATGAATCTGTGAAGCGGGAACGACCTCGGACCACCAGGGACCGAGAAAACTACCGTCTCATGGGGCCGGACACTCAGGGTCAGGGAGAAATCCAATATATATCTGGTGATATCTCGGGTGCTATTAGAGATAGCGCAATAAACCAAAGTGCATTGTCTGCAGGAGGCACTGACGCATGAATCTTTGCAGCGGGATCGACCTCGGACCACCAGGGGCCGAGAAAATCACCGTCTCATAGGGCCGGAATGTCAGGGTCAGGGAAAAATCCAATATATATCTGGTGATATCTCGGGTGCTATTAGAGATAGCGCAATAAATCAAAGTGCATTGTCTGTAGGAGGCCCTGGCGCATGCATCTGTGCAGCGGGATCGACCTCGGACCACCAGGGGCCGATAAAACCACCGTCGCATGGAGTAGGACACTCAGGGTCAGGGAAAAATCCAATATATATCTGGTGATATCTCGGGTGCAATTAGAGATATCGCAATAAATCAAAGCGAATTATCTGCAGGGGGACCTGGCGCATGAATCTGTGCAGCGGCATCGACCTCGGACCACGAGGGAGCGAGAAAACTATCGACACATGGGGCCGGACACTCAGGGTCGGGGAAAAATTCAATATATATCTGGTGATATCTCGGGTGCTGTTACAGATAGCGCACTAAACCAAAGTGAATTATCTGCAGGGGTTCTGGCGCATGAATCTGTGCAGCGGGAACGACCTCGGACCACCAGGGACCGAGAAAACTACCGTCTCATGGGGCCGGACACTCAGGGTCAGGGAAAAATCCAATATATATCTGGTGATATCTCGGGTGCTATTAGAGATAGCGCAATAAACCAAAGTGCACTGTCTGCAGGAGGCACTGACGCATGAATCTTTGCAGCGGGATCGACCTCGGACCACCAGCGGCCGAGAAAATCACCGTCTCATGGCGCCGGACTGTCAGGGTCAGGGAAAAATCCAATATATATCTGGTGATATCTCGGGTGCTCTTATAGATAGCGCAATAAATCAAAGTGCATTGTCTGTAGGAGGCCCTGGCGCATGAATCTGTGCAGCGGGATCGACCTCGGACCACCAGGGGCCGAGAAAACCACCGACACATGGAGTCGGACACTCAGGGTCAGGGAAAAATCCAATATATATCTGGTGATATCTCGGGTGCTATTACAGATAGCGCAAAAAATCAAAGTGCATTGTCTGTAGGAGGCCCTTGCTCATGAATCTGTGCAATGGGATCGACCTCGGACCACGAGGGACCGAGAAAACCATCGTACAAGGGGCCGGACTGTCACGGTCAAGGAAAAATCCAATATATATCTGGTGATATCTCGGGTGCTATTAGAGATAGCGCAAAAAATCAAAGTGCATTGTCTGTAGGAGGCCCTTGCGCATGAATCTGTGTAGCGGGATCGACCTCGGACCACCAGGCGCCGAGAAAATCACCGTCTCATGGGGCCGGACTGTCAGGGTCAGGGAAAAATCCAATATATATCAGGTGATATCTCGGGTGCTATTAGAGATAGCGCAATAAATCAATGTGCATTGTCTGTAGGACGCCCTGGCGGATGAATCTGTGCAGCGGGATCGACCTCGGACCACGAGGGACCGAGAAAACCATCGTACAAGGGGCCGGACTGACAGAGTCAAGGAAAAATCCAATTTATATCTGGTGATATCTCGGGTGCTATTAGAGATAGAGCAAAAAATCAAAGTGCATTGTCTGTAGGAGGCCCTTGCGCATGAATCTGTGCAATGGGATCGACCTCGGACCACCAGGGGCCGAGAAAATTACAGAAATTCGGAATCCGTCACCCAAGGTCATGTAAAAATCCAGCATATATCTGGTGATATCTCGGGTGCTATTACAGATAGCGCAATAAACCAAAGTGAGTTGTCTGCAGGAAGCCCTGGCGCATGAATCTGTGAAGCGGGAGCGACCTCGGACCACCAGGGTCCGAGAAAACTACCGTCTCATGGGGCCGGACACTCAGGGTCAGGGAAAAATCCAATATATATCTAGTGATATCTCGGGTGCTATTAGAGATAGCGAAATAAATCAAAGTGCATTGTCTGCAGGGGGCCCTGCCGCATGAATCTGTGCAGCGGGAACGACCTCGGACCACCAGGGGCCGAGAAAACCACCGTCTCATGGGGTCGGACACTCAGGGTCAGGGAAAAATCCAATATATATCTGGTGATATCTCGGGTGCTATTATAGTTCGCGCAATAAATCAAAGTGCATTGTCTGTAGGAGGCCCTGTCGCATGAATCTGTGCAGCGGGAACGACCTCGGACCAACAGGGGCCGCGAAAACTACAGTCTCATGGGCCGGAAAGTCAGGGTAAGGGAAAAATCCAATATATATCTGGTGATATCTCGGGCGCTATTAGAGATAGCGAAATAAATCAAAGTGCATTGTCTGTAGGAGGCCCTAGCTCATGAATCTGTGCAGCGGGAACGACCTCGGACCACCAGGGGCCGAGAAAATCACCGTCTCATGGGGCCGGACTGTCAGGGTCAGGGAAAAATCCAATATATATCTGGCGATATCTCGGGTGCTATTAGAGATAGCGCAATAAATCAAAGTGCATTGTCTGTAGGAGGCCATGGCGCATGAATCTGTGCAGCGGGATCGACCTCGGACCACCAGGGTCCGAGAAAATCACCGTCTCATGGGGCCGGACTGTCAGGGTCAGGGAACAATTCAATATATATCTGGTGATATATCGGGTGCTATTAGAGATAGACCAATAAACCAAAGTGAATTATCTGCAGAGGGCCCTGGCGCATGCATCTGTGCAGCGGGAACGACCTCGGACCACCAGGGGCCGAGAAAACCACCGTCTCATGGGGTCTGACACTCAGGGTCATGGAAAACTCCAATATATATCTGGTGATATCTCGGGTGCTCTTACAGATAGCGCACTAAACCAAAGTTAATTATCTGCAGGGGGCCCTGGCGCATGAATCTGTGCAGCGGGAACGACCTGGGACTACCAGGGGCCGAGAAAACCACCGACACATGGGGCCGGACTGTCAGGGTCAGGGAAAAATCCAATATATATCTGGTGATATCTCGGGCGCTATTAGAGATAGCGAAATAAATCAAAGTGCATTGTCTGCAGGAGGCCCTAGCTCATGAATCTGTGCAGCGGGAACGACCTCGGACCACCAGGGGCCGAGAAAATCACCGTCACATGGGGCCGGAGTGTCAGGGTCAGGGAAAAATCCAATATATATCTGGTGATATCTCGGGCGCTATTAGAGATAGCGCAATAAACCAAAGTGCATTGTCTGCAGGAGGCCCTGGCGCATGAATCAGTGCAGCGGGAACGACCTCGGACCACCAGGGGCCGAGAAAATCTCCGTCACATGGGACCGGACTGTCAGGGTCTGGGAAAAATCCAATATATATCTGGTGATATCTCGGGTGCTATTAGAGATAGCGCAATAAACCAATGTGCATTGTCTACAGGAGGCCCTGGTGCATGAATCTGTGCAGCGGGAACGACCTCGGACCACCAGGGGCCGAGAAAACCACCGTCTCATGGAGTCGGACACTCAGGGTCAGGGAAAAATCCAATATATATCTGGTGATATCTCGGGTGCTATTAGAGATAGCGCAATAAACCAATGTGCATTGTCTGCAGGAGGCCCTGGCGCATGAATCTGTGCAGCGGGAACGACCTCTGACCACCAGGGGCAGAGAAAACCACCGTCACATGGGGCCGGACTGTCAGGGTCAGGGAAAAATTCAATATATATCTGGTGATATATCGGGTGCTATTAGAGATAGACCAATAAACCAAAGTGAATTATCTGCAGAGGGCCCTGGCGCATCCATCTGTGCAGCGGGAACGACCTCGGACCACCAGGGGCGGAGAAAACCACCGTCTCATGGGGTCGGACACTCAGGGTCAAGGAAAAATCCAATATATATCTGGTGATACCTCGGGTGCTCTTACAGATAGCGCACTAAACCAAAGTTAATTATCTGCCGGGGGCCCTGGCGCATGAGTCCGTGCAGCGGGAACGACCTCGGACCACCAGGGGCCGAGAAAACCACAGTCTCGTGGAGTCGGACACTCAGGGTCAGGGAAAAATCCAATATATATCTGGTGATATCTCGGGTGCTATTACAGATAGCGCAATTAATCAAAGTGCATTGTCTGTAGGAGGCCCTGGCGCATGAATCTGTGCACCGGGATCGATCTCGGACCACGACGGACCGAGAAAACCATCGACACATGGGGCCGGACTGTCAGGGTCAAACAATAATCCAATATATATCTGGTGATATCTCGGGTCCTATTACAGATAGCGCAATAAATCAAAGTGCATTGTCTGTAGGAGGCCATGGCGCATGAATCTGTGCAGCGGGATCGACCTCGGACCACCAGGGTCCGAGAAAATCACCGTCTCATGGGGCCGGACTGTCAGGGTCAGGGAAAAATTCAATATATATCTGGTGATATCTCGGGTGCTATTAGAGATAGCGCAATAAATCAAAGTGAATTATCTGCAGGGGGCCCTGGCGCATGAATCTGTGCAGCGGGATCGATCTCGGACCACGACGGACCGAGAAAACCATCGACACATGGGGCCGGACTTTCAGGGTCAAACAAAAATCCAATATATATCTGGTGATATCTCGGGTGCTATTAGAGATAGCGAAATAAATCAAATTGCATTGTCTGTAGGATGCACTGGCGCATGAATCTGTTCAGCAGGATCGACCTCGGACCACGAGGGACCGAGAAAACCAGCGACACATGGAGTCGGACACTCAGGGTCAGGGAAAAATCCAATATATATCTGGTGATATCTCGGGTGCTATTACAGATAGCGCAAAAAATCAAAGTGCATTGTCTGTAGGAGGCCCTTGCTCATGAATCTGTGCAATGGGATCGACCTCGGACCACGAGGGACCGAGAAAGCCATCGTACAAGGGGCCGGACTGTCACGGTCAAGGAAAAATCCAATATATATCTGGTGATATCTCGGGTGCTATTAGAGATAGACCAATAAACCAAAGTGAATTATCTGCAGAGGGCCCTGGCGCATCCATCTGTGCAGCGGGAACGACCTCGGACCACCAGGGGCGGAGAAAACCACCGTCTCATGGGGTCGGACACTCAGGGTCAAGGAAAAATCCAATATATATCTGGTGATACCTCGGGTGCTCTTACAGATAGCGCACTAAACCAAAGTTAATTATCTGCCGGGGGCCCTGGCGCATGAGTCCGTGCAGCGGGAACGACCTCGGACCACCAGGGGCCGAGAAAACCACAGTCTCGTGGAGTCGGACACTCAGGGTCAGGGAAAAATCCAATATATATCTGGTGATATCTCGGGTGCTATTACAGATAGCGCAATTAATCAAAGTGCATTGTCTGTAGGAGGCCCTGGCGCATGAATCTGTGCACCGGGATCGATCTCGGACCACGACGGACCGAGAAAACCATCGACACATGGGGCCGGACTGTCAGGGTCAAACAATAATCCAATATATATCTGGTGATATCTCGGGTCCTATTACAGATAGCGCAATAAATCAAAGTGCATTGTCTGTAGGAGGCCATGGCGCATGAATCTGTGCAGCGGGATCGACCTCGGACCACCAGGGTCCGAGAAAATCACCGTCTCATGGGGCCGGACTGTCAGGGTCAGGGAAAAATTCAATATATATCTGGTGATATCTCGGGTGCTATTAGAGATAGCGCAATAAATCAAAGTGAATTATCTGCAGGGGGCCCTGGCGCATGAATCTGTGCAGCGGGATCGATCTCGGACCACGACGGACCGAGAAAACCATCGACACATGGGGCCGGACTTTCAGGGTCAAACAAAAATCCAATATATATCTGGTGATATCTCGGGTGCTATTAGAGATAGCGAAATAAATCAAATTGCATTGTCTGTAGGATGCACTGGCGCATGAATCTGTTCAGCAGGATCGACCTCGGACCACGAGGGACCGAGAAAACCAGCGACACATGGAGTCGGACACTCAGGGTCAGGGAAAAATCCAATATATATCTGGTGATATCTCGGGTGCTATTACAGATAGCGCAAAAAATCAAAGTGCATTGTCTGTAGGAGGCCCTTGCTCATGAATCTGTGCAATGGGATCGACCTCGGACCACGAGGGACCGAGAAAGCCATCGTACAAGGGGCCGGACTGTCACGGTCAAGGAAAAATCCAATATATATCTGGTGATATCTCGGGTGCTATTAGAGATAGCGCAAAAAATCAAAGTGCATTGTCTGTAGGAGGCCCTTGCGCATGAATCTGTGCAATGGGATCGACCTCGGACCACCAGGGGCCGAGAAAATTACAGAAATTCGGAATCCGTCACCCAAGGTCATGTAAAAATCCAGCATATATCTGGTGATATCTCGGGTGCTATTACAGATAGCGCAATAAACCAAAGTGAGTTGTCTGCAGGAAGCCCTGGCGCATGAATCTGTGAAGCGGGAGCGACCTCGGACCACCGGGGTCCGAGAAAATCACCGTCTCATGGGGCCGGACTGTCAGGGTCAGGGAACAATTCAATATATATCTGGTGATATCTCGGGCGCTATTAGAGATAGCGCAATAAACCAAAGTGCATTGTCTGCAGGAGGCCCAGGCGCATGAATCTGTGCAGCGGGAACGACCTCGGACCACCAGGGGCCGAGAAAATCACCGTCACATGGGAACGGACTGTCAGGGTCTGGGAAAAATCCAATATATATCTGGTGATATCTCGGGTGCTATTAGAGATAGCGCAATAAACCAATGTGCATTGTCTACAGGAGGCCCTGGCGCATGAATCTGTGCAGCGGGAACGACCTCGGACCACCAGGGGCCGAGAAAACCACCGTCTCATGGAGTCGGACACTCAGGGTCAGGGAAAAATCCAATATATATCTGGTGATATCTCGGGTGCTATTAGAGATAGCGCAATAAACCAATGTGCATTGTCTGCAGGAGGCCCTGGCGCATGAATCTGTGCAGCGGGAACGACCTCTGACCACCAGGGGCAGAGAAAACCACCGTCACATGGGGCCGGACTGTCAGGGTCAGGGAAAAATTCAATATATATCTGGTGATATATCGGGTGCTATTAGAGATAGACCAATAAACCAAAGTGAATTATCTGCAGAGGGCCCTGGCGCATCCATCTGTGCAGCGGGAACGACCTCGCACCACCAGGGGCGGAGAAAACCACCGTCTCATGGGGTCGGACACTCAGGGTCAAGGAAAAATCCAATATATATCTGGTGATACCTCGGGTGCTCTTACAGATAGCGCACTAAACCAAAGTTAATTATCTGCCGGGGGTCCTGGCGCATGAGTCCGTGCAGCGGGAACGACCTCGGACCACCAGGGTCCGAGAAAATCACCGTCTCATGGGGCCGGACTGTCAGGGTCAGGGAAAAATCCAATATATATCTGGTGATATCTCGGGTGCTATTAGAGATAGCGCAATAAATCAAAGTGCATTGTCTGTAGGAGGCCCTGGCGCATGAATCTGTGCAGCGGGATCGATCTCGGACCACGACGGACCGAGAAAACCATCGACACATGGGGCCGGACTGTCAGGGTCAAACAAAAATCCAATATATATCTGGTGATATCTCGGGTGCTATTAGAGATAGCGAAATAAATCAAATTGCATTGTCTGTAGGATGCACTGGCGCATGAATCTGTTCAGCAGGATCGACCTCGGACCACCAGGGGCGGAGAAAACCACCGTCTCATGGGGTCGGACTGTCAGGGTCAGGGAAAAATCCAATATATATCTGGTGATATCTCGGGCGCTATTAGAGATAGCGAAATAAATCAAAGTGCATTGTCTGCAGGAGGCCCTAGCTCATGAACCTGTGCAGCGGGAACGACCTCGGACCACCAGGGGCCGAGAAAACCACCGTCTCATGGAGTCGGACACTCAGGGTCAGGGAAAAATCCAACATATATCTGGTGATATCTCGGGTGCTATTAGAGATAGCGCAATAAACCAAAGTGCATTGTCTGCAGGAGGCCCTGGCGCATGAATCTGTGCAGCGGGATCGATCTCGGACCACGACGGACCGAGAAAACCATCGACACATGGGGCCGGACTGTCAGGGTCAAACAAAAATCCAATATATATCTGGTGATATCTCGGGTGCTATTAGAGATAGCGAAATAAATCAAATTGCATTGTCTGTAGGATGCACTGGCGCATGAATCTGTTCAGCAGGATCGACCTCGGACCACCAGGGGCCGAGAAAATTACAGAAATTCGGAATCCGTCACCCAAGGTCATGTAAAAATCCAGCATATATCTGGTGATATCTCGGGTGCTATTACAGATAGCGCAATAAACCAAAGTGAGTTGTCTGCAGGAAGCCCTGGCGCATGAATCTGTGAAGCGGGAGCGACCTCGGACCACCAGGGTCCGAGAAAATCACCGTCTCATGCGGCCGGACTGTCAGGGTCAGGGAACAATTCAATATATATCTGGTGATATCTCGGGCCCTATTAGAGATAGCGCAATAAACCAAAGTGCATTGTCTGCAGGAGGCCCTGGCGCATGAATCTGTGCAGCGGGAACGACCTCGGACCACCAGGGGCCGAGAAAATCACCGTCACATGGGACCGGACTGTCAGGGTCAGGGAAAAATCCAATATATATCTGGTGATATCTCGGGTGCTATTACAGATAGCGCAATTAATCAAAGTGCATTGTCTGTAGGAGGCCCTGGCGCATGAATCTGTGCAGCGGGATCGATCTCGGACCACGACGGACCGAGAAAACCATCGACACATGGAGTCGGACACTCAGGGTCAGGGAAAAATCCAATATATATCTGGTGATATCTCGGGTGCTATTAGAGATAGCGCAATAAACCAATGTGCATTGCCTGCAGGAGGCCCTGGCGCATGAATCTGTGCAGCGGGAACGACCTCTGACCACCAGGGGCAGAGAAAACCACCGTTACATGGGGCCGGACTGTCAGGGTCAGGGAAAAATTCAATATATATCTGGTGATATATCGGGTGCTATTAGAGATAGACCAATAAACCAAAGTGAATTATCTGCAGAGGGCCCTGGCGCATCCATCTGTGCAGCGGGAACGACCTCGCACCACCAGGGGCGGAGAAAACCACCGTCTCATGGGGTCGGACACTCAGGGTCAAGGAAAAATCCAATATATATCTGGTGATACCTCGGGTGCTCTTACAGATAGCGCACTAAACCAAAGTTAATTATCTGCCGGGGGCCCTGGCGCATGAGTCCGTGCAGCGGGAACGACCTCGGACCACCAGGGTCCGAGAAAATCACCGTCTCATGGGGCCGGACTGTCAGGGTCAGGGAAAAATCCAATATATATCTGGTGATATCTCGGGTGCTATTAGAGATAGCGCAATAAATCAAAGTGCATTGTCTGTAGGAGGCCCTGGCGCATGAATCTGTGCAGCGGGATCGACCTCGGACCACCAGGGGCCGAGAAAACCACCGACACATGGGGCCGGACACTCAGGGTCGGGGAAAAATTCAATATATATCTGGTGATATCTCGGGTGCTCTTAGAGATAGCGCAATTAATCAAAGTGCATTGTCTGTAGGAGGCCCTGGCGCATGAATCTGTGCAGCGGGATCGATCTCGGACCACGACGGACCGAGAAAACCATCGACACATGGGGCCGGACTGTCAGGGTCAAACCAAAATCCAATATATATCTGGTGATATCTCGGGCGCTATTAGAGATAGCGAAATAAATCAAAGTGCATTGTCTGCAGGAGGCCCTAGCTCATGAACCTGTGCAGCGGGAACGACCTCGGACCACCAGGGGCCGAGAAAACCACCGTCTCATGGAGTCGGACACTCAGGGTCAGGGAAAAATCCAACATATATCTGGTGATATCTCGGGTGCTATTAGAGATAGCGCAATAAACCAAAGTGCATTGTCTGCAGGAGGCCCTGGCGCATGAATCTGTGCAGCGTGATCGACCTCGGACCACCAGGGGCCGAGAAAACCACCGACACATGGGGCCGGACACTCAGGGTCGGGGAAAAATTCAATATATATCTGGTGATATCTCGGGTGCTGTTACAGATAGCGCACTAAACCAAATTGCATTGTCTGCAGGAGGCCCTAGCGCATGAATCTGTGCAGCGGGAACGACCTCGGACCACCAGGGGCCGAGAAAATCACCGTCACATGGGGCCGGACTGTCAGGGTCAGGGAAAAATCCAATATATATCTGGTGATATCTCGGGTGCTATTAGAGATAGCGCAATAAATCAAAGTGCATTGTCTGTAGGAGGCCATGGCGCATGAATCTGTGCAGCGGGAACGACCTCGGACCAACAGGGGCCGAGAAAACTACCGTCTCATGGGGCCGGACTGTCAGGTTCAGGGAAAAATCCAGTATATATCTGGTGATATATCGGGTGCTCTTACAGATAACGCACTAAACCAAAGTGAATTATCTGCAGGGGGCCCTGGCGCATGAATCTGTGCAGCGGGAACGACCTCGAACCACCAGGGGCCGAGAAAACCACTGACACATGGGGCCGGACTGTCAGGGTTAGGGAAAAATCCAATATATATCTGGTGATATCTCGGGTGCTATTACAGATGGCGCAATAAACCAAAGTGAATTGTCTGCAGGAAGCCTTGCCGCATGAATCTGTTCAGCGGGATCGACCTCGGACCACGAGGGACGGAGAAAACCATCGACACATGGAGTCGGACACTCAGGGTCAGGGAAAAATCCAATATATATCTGGTGATATCTCGGGTGCTATTAGAGATAGCGCAATAAACCAATGTGCATTATCTGCAGGGGGCCCTGGCGCATGAATCTGTGCAGCGGGAACGACCTGGGACCACCAGGGGCCGAGAAAACCACCGTCTCATGGGGTCGGACTGTCAGCGTCAGGGAATATCCAATATATATCTGGTGATATCTCGGGTGCTATTAGAGATAGCGCAATAAATCAAAGTGAATTATCTGCAGGAGTCCCTGGCGCATGAATCTGTGCAGCGGGAACGACCTCTGACCACCAGGGGCCGAGAAAACCACCGTCTCATGGAGTCGGACACTCAGGGTCAGGGAAAAATCCAATATATATCTGGTTATATCTCGGGCGCTATTAGAGATAGCGAAATAAATCAAAGTGCATTGTCTGCAGGAGGCCCTAGCGCATGAATCTGTGCAGCGGGAACGACCTCGGACCACCAGGGGCCGAGAAAATCACCGTCACATGGGGCCGGACTGTCAGGGTCAAACAAAAATCCAATATATATCTGGTGATATCTCGGGTGCTATTAGAGATAGCGCAATAAACCAAAGTGCATTGTCTGCAGGAGGCCCTGGCGCATGAGTCTGTGCAGCGGGAACGACCTCCGACCACCAGGGGCCGAGAAAACCACCGTCTCGTGGAGTCGGACACTCAGGGTCAGGGAAAAATCCAATATATATCTGGTGATATCTCGGGTGCTATTACAGATAGCGCAATTAATCAAAGTGCATTGTCTGTAGGAGGCCATGGCGCATGAATCTGTGCAGCGGGAACGACCTCGGACCACCAGGGGCCGAGAAAACCACCGTCTCATGGGGTCGGACTGTCAGCGTCAGTGAAAATCCAATATATATCTGGTGATATCTCGGGTGCTATTGGAGATAGCGCAATAAATCAAAGTGAATTATCTGCAGGGGGCCCTGGCGCATGAATCTGTGCAGTGGGATCGATCTCGGACCACGACGGACCGAGAAAACCATCGACACATGAGGCCGGACTGTCAGGGTCAAACAAAAATCCAATATATATCTGGTGATATCTCGGGTCCTATTACAGATAGCGCAATAAATCAAAGTGCATTGTCTGTAGGAGGCCATGGCGCATGAATCTGTGCAGCGGGAACGACCTCGGACCACCAGGGGCCGCGAAAACCACCGTCTCATGGGACCGGACTGTCAGGGTCAGGGAAAAATCCAATATATATCTGGTGATATCTCGGGTGCTATTAGAGATAGCGCAATAAACCAATGTGCATTGTCTGCAGGAGGCCCTGGCGCATGAATCTGTGCAGCGGGAACGACCTCTGACCACCAGGGACCGAGAAAACCAGCGACACCTGGGGCCGGACTGTCTGGGTCAGGGAAAAATCCAATATATATCTGGTGATATCTCGGGCGCTATTAGAGATAGCGAAATAAATCAAAGTGCATTGTCTGCAGGAGGCCCTAGCGCATGAATCTGTGCAGCGGGAACGACCTCGGACCACCAGGGGCCGAGAAAATCACCGTCACATGGGGCCGGACTGTCAGGGTCAAACAAAAATCCAATATATATCTGGTGATATCTCGGGTGCTATTAGAGATAGCGCAATAAACCAAAGTGCATTGTCTGCAGGAGGCCCTGGCGCATGAGTCTGTGCAGCGGGAACGACCTCCGACCACCAGGGGCCGAGAAAACCACCGTCTCGTGGAGTCGGACACTCAGGGTCAGGGAAAAATCCAATATATATCTGGTGATATCTCGGGTGCTCTTACAGATAGCGCACTAAACCAAAGTTAATTATCTGCAGGGGGCCCTGGCGCATGAATCTGTGCAGCGGGATCGATCTCGGACCACGACGGACCGAGAAAACCACCGTCTCATGGGGTCGGACTGTCAGCGTCAGGGAATATCCAATATATATCTGGTGATATCTCGGGTGCTATTAGAGATAGCGCAATAAATCAAAGTGAATTATCTGCAGGAGTCCCTGGCGCATGAATCTGTGCAGCGGGAACGACCTCTGACCACCAGGGGCCGAGAAAACCACCGTCTCATGGAGTCGGACACTCAGGGTCAGGGGAAACTCCAATATATATCTGGTGATATCTCGGGTGCTATTAGAGATAGCGCAATAAATCAAAGTGCATTGTCTGCGGGAGGCCCTGGCACATGAATTGATGCAGCGGGAACGACCTCGGACCACCAGGATCAGGGGAAAATCCAATATATATCTGGTGATATCTCGGGTGCTCTTAGAGATAGCGCAATAAACCAAAGTGAATTATCTGCAGGATGCCCTGGCCCATGAATCTGTGCAGCGGGAACGACCTCTGACCACCAGGGGCCGAGAAAACCACCGTCTCATGGGGACGGACACTCAGGGTCAGGGAAAAATCCAATATATATCTGGTGATATCTCGGGTGCTATTACAGATAGCGCAATAAACCAAAGTGAATTATCTGCAGGTGGCCCTGGCGCATGAATCTGTGCAGCGGGAACGACATCGGACCACCAGGGGCCGAGAAAACCACCGTCTCATGGGGCCGGACACTCAGGGTCAGGGAAAAATCCAATATATATCTGGTGATATCTCGGGTGCTATTAGAGATACCGCAATAAATCAAAGTGCATTGTCTGTAGGGGGCACTGGCGAATGAATCTGTGCAGCGGGAACGACCTCGGACCACCAGGGGCCGAGAAAACCACTGTCTCATGGGGCCGGACGCTCAGGGTCAGGGAAAAATCCAATATATATCTGGTGATATCTCGGGTGCTATTACAGACAGCGCAATAAATCAAAGTCCATTGTCTGTAGGAGGCCCTGGCGCATGAATCTCTGCGGCGGGATCGTCCTCGGACCACCAGGGGCCGAGAAAATCACCGTCTCATGGGGCCGGACTGACTGGGTCAGGGAAAAATCCAATATATATCTGGTGATATCTCGGGTGCTATTAGAGATAGCGCAATAAACCAGAGTGAATTATCTGCAGGAGGCCCTGGCGCATGAATCTGTTCAGCGGAAACGACCTCGGACCACCAGTGGCCGAGAATACCACCGTCTCATGGGGCCGGACACTCAGGGTCAGGGAAAAATCCAATATATATCTGGTGATATCTCGGGTGCTATTACAGATAGCGCAATAAACGAAAGTGAATTGTCTGCAGGAGGCCCTGGCGCATGAATCTGTGCAGCGGGAACGACCTCGGACCACCAGGGGCCGAGAAAACCACCGTCTCATGTGGCCGGACTGTCAGGGTCAGGGAAAAATCCAATGTATATCTGGTGATCTCTCGGGTGCTATTAGAGATATCGCAATAAACCAAAGTGAATTATCTGCAGGAGGCCGGGGCGCATGAATCTGTGCAGCGGGAACGACCTCGGACCACCAGGGGCCGAGAAAACCACCGTCTCATGGGGCCGGACACTAAGGGTCAGGGAAAAATCCGATATATATCTAGTGATATCTCGGGTGCTATTAGAGATAGCGCAATAAATCAAAGTGCATTGTCTGCGGGAGGCCCTGGCGCATGAATTGGTGCAGCGGGAACGACCTCGGACCACCAGGATCAGGGGAAAATCCAATATATATCTGGTGATATCTCGGGTGCTCTTAGAGATAGCGCAATAAACCAAAGTGAATTATCTGCAGGATGCCCTGGCGCATGAATCTTTGCAGCGGGAACGACCTCGGACCACCAGGGGCCGAGAAAACCACCGTCTCATGGGGACGGACACTCAGGGTCAGGGAAAATTCCAATATATATCTGGTGATATCTCGGGTGCTATTACAGATAGCGCAATAAACCAAAGTGAATTATCTGCAGGAGGCCGGGGCGCATGAATCTGTGCAGCGGGAACGACCTCGGACCACCAGGGGCCGAGAAAACCACCGTCTCATGGGGCCGGTCTGTCAGGGTCAGGGAATAATCCAATATATATCTGGTGATATCTCGGGTGCTATTAGAGATAGCGCAATAAATCAAAGTCAATTATCTGCAGGGGGCCCAGCCGCATGAATCTGTGCAGCGGGAACGACCTCGGACCACCAGGGGACGCGAAAACCACCATCTCTTGGGGCCGGACACTCAGGGTCAGGGGAAAATCCAATATATATCTGGTGATATCTCGGGTGCTATTACAGATAGCGCAATAAAACAAAGTACATTGTCTGTAGGAGGCCCTGGCGCATGAATCTGTGCAGCGGGAACGACCTCGGACCACCAGGGGCCGAGAAAACTACCGTCTCATGGGGCTGTACACTCAGGGTCAGGGAAAAATCCAATATATATCTGCTGATATCTCGGGTGCTATTAGAGATAGCGCAATAAATCAAAGTGCATTGTCCGTAGGACGCCCTGGCGCATCAATCTGTGCAGCGGGAACGACCTCGGACCACCAGCGGCCGAGAAAACCACCGTCTCATGGGGTCGGACTGTCAGGGTCAGGGAAAAATCCAATATATATCTGGTGATATCTCGGGTGCTATTAGAGATACCGCAATAAATCAAAGTGCATTGTCTGTAGGGGGCACTGGCGAATGAATCTGTGCAGCGGGAACGACCTCGGACCACCAGGGGCCGAGAAAACCACCGTCTCATGGGGCCGGACTGGCAGGGTCAGGGAAAAATCCAATATATATCTGGTGATATCTCGGGTGCTATTACAGATAGCGCAATAAACCAAAGTGAGTTATCTGCAGGAGGCGCTGGAGCATGAATCTGTGCAGCGGGAACGATCTCGGAACACCAGGGGCCGAGAAAATCACCGTACATGGGGCCGGAATGTCAGGGTCAGGGAAAAATCCAATATATATCTGGTGATATCTCGGGTGCTATTAGAGATAGCGCACTAAACCAAAGTGAATTATATGCAGGAGGCCCTGGCGCATGAAACTGTGCAGCGGGAAGGACCTCGGACCACCAGGGGCCGAGAAAACCACCGTCTCATGGGGCCGGACTGTCAGGGTCAGGGAATAATCCATTATATATCTGGTGATATCACGGATGCTATTTGAGATAGCGCGATAAATCAAAGTGCATTGTCTGCAGGAAGCCCTGGCGCATGATTCTGCGCAGCGGGAACGACCTCGGAACACCAGGGGCCGAGAAAATCACCGTACATGGGGCCGGAATGTCAGGGTCAGGGAAAAATCCAATATATATCTGGTGATATCTCGGGTGCTATTAGAGATAGCGCACTAAACCAAAGTGAATTATCTGCAGCGAGCCCTGGCGCATGAATCTGTGCAGCGGGAACGACCTCGGACCACCAGGGGCCGAGAAAACCAGCGACAAATGGGGCCGGACTGTCAGGGTCAGGGAAAAATCCAATATATATCTGGTGATATCTCGGGTGCTATTACAGATCGCGCAATAAATCAAAGTGAATTGTCTGTAGGAGGCACTGGCGAATGAATCTGTGCAGTGGGATCGACCTCGGACCACCAGGGGCCGAGAAAATCACCGTACATGGGGCCGGAATGTCAGGGTCACGGAAAAATCCAATATATATCTGGAGATATCTCGGGTGCTATTAGAGATAGCGCAATAAATCAAAGTCAATTATCTGCAGGGGGCCCTGCCGCATGAATCTGTGCAGCGGGAACGACCTCGGACCACCAGGGGCCGCGAAAACCACCATCTCATGGGGCCGGACACTCAGGGTCAGGGGAAAATCCAATATATATCTGGTGATATCTCGGGTGCTATTACAGATAGCGCAATAAACCAAAGCGCCTTTTCTGCGGGAGGCCCTGGCGCATGAATCTGTGCAGCGGCAACGACCTCAGACCACCAGGGGCCGAGAAAACCACCGACACCTGGGGCCGGACACTCAGGGTCGGGGAAAAAATCAATATATATCTGGTGATATCTCTGGTGCTATTAGAGATAGCGCACTATTCCAAAGTGAATTATCTGCAGGAGGCCCTGGAGCATGGATCTGTGAAGCGGGAACGATCTCGGACCACCAGGGGCCGAGAAATCCACCGTCTCATGGGGCCGGACACTCAGGATCAGGGGAAAATCCAATATATATCTAGTGATATCTCGGGTGCTATTACAGATAATGCAATAAATCAAAGTGCATTGTCTGTAGGAGGCCCAGGCGCATGAATCTGTGCAGCGGGATCGACCTCGGACCACCAGGGGCCGAGATAATTACAGATATTCGGAATCCGTCACCCAAGGTCATGTAAAAATCCAGCATATATCTGGTGATATCTCGGGTGCTATTACAGATAGCGCAATAAACCAAAGCGCTTTGTCTGCGGGAGGCCCTGGCGCATGAATCTGTGCAGCGGCAACGTTCTTGGACCACCAGGGGCCGAGAAAACCACCGACACATGGAGCCGGACACCCAAAGTCATGTAAAAATCCAGGATGTACCTGATGATATCTCGAGTGCTATTACAGATAGCGCAATAAACCAATGTGAATTATCTGCAGGAGTCCCTGGCGCATGCATTTGTGCAGCGGGAACGACCTCGGACCACCAGGGGCCGAGAAAACTACCGTCTCATGGTGCCGGACACTCAGGGTCAGGGAAAAATCCAATATATATCTGGTGATATCTCGGGTGCTATTAGAGATAGCGAAATAAATCAAAGTGCATTGTCTGCAGGAGGCCCTAGCGTATGAATCTGAGCAGCGGGAACGACCTCGAACCACCAGGGGCCGAGAAAATCACCGTCTCATGGGGCCGGACTGGCAGGGTCAGGGAAAAATCCAATATATATCTGGTGATATCTCGGGTGCTATTACAGATAGCGCAATAAACCAAAGTGAGTTATCTGCAGGAGGCGCTGGAGCATGAATCTGTGCAGCGGGAACGACCTCGGAACACCAGGGGCCGAGAAAATCACCGTACATGGGGCCGGAATGTCAGGGTCAGGGAAAAATCCAATATATATCTGGTGATATCTCGGGTGCTATTAGAGATAGCGCACTAAACCAAAGTGAATTATATGCAGGAGGCCCTGGCGCATGAAACTGTGCAGCGGGAAGGACCTCGGACCACCAGGGGCCGAGAAAACCACCGTCTCATGGGGCCGGACACTCAGGATCAGGGGAAAATCCAATGTATATCTAGTGATATCTCGGGTGCTATTACAGATAATGCAATAAATCAAAGTGCATTGTCTGTAGGAGGCCCTGGCGCATGAATCTGTGCAGCGGGATCGACCTCGGACCACCAGGGGCCGAGAAAACCACCGACACATGGGGCCGGACACTCAGGGTCGGGGAAAAATCCAATATATATCTGGTGATATCTCGGGTGCTATTAGAGATAGCGCACTAAACCAAAGTGAATTATATGCAGGAGGCCCTGGCGCATGAAACTGTGCAGCGGGAAGGACCTCGGACCACCAGGGGCCGAGAGAACCACCGTCTCTTGGGGCCGGACACTCAGGGTCAGGGGAAACTCCAATATATATCTGGTGATATCTCGGGTGCTACTAGAGATAGCGCAATAAACCAATGTGAATTATCTGCTGGAGGCCCTGGTGCATGAATCTGTGCAGCGGGAACGACCTCGGACCACCAGGGGGCCGAGAAAACCACCGTTTCATGGGGCCGGACACTCAGGGTCAGTGTAAAATCCCATATATATCTGGTGATATCTCGAGTGCTATTAGAGATAGCGCAATAAACAAAAGTGAATTATCTGCAGGAGGCCCTGGCGCATGAATCTGTGCAGCGGGAACGACCTCGGACCACCAGGGGCCGAGACAACCACCGTCTCATGGGGCCGGACACTCAGGGTCAGGGGAAACTCCAATATATATCTGGCGACATCTCGGGTGCTATTAGAGATAGCGCAATAAACCAATGTGAATTATCTGCTGGAGGCCCTGGCGCATGAATCTGTGCAGCGGGAACGACCTCGGACCACCAGGGGGCCGAGAAAACCACCGTCTCATGGGGCCGGACACCCAGGGTCAGGGAAAAATCCAATATATATCTGGTGATATCTCGGGTTGTATTACAGATAGCGCGATAAATCAAAGTGTATTGTCTGCAGGAGGCCCTGGCGCATGAATCTGTGCAGCAGCAACGACCTCGGACCACCAGGGGCCAAGAAAATTACGGATTTTCGGTATCCGTCACCGAAGGTCATGTAAAAATACAGCATATATCTGGTGATATCTCGGGTGCTATTAGAGATAGCGCAATAAACCAAAGCGCTTTGTCTGCGGCAGGCCCTGGCGCATGAATCTGTGCAGCGGGAACGACCTCGGACTACCAGGGGCCGAGAAAACCACCGGCTCATGGGGCCGGGCACCCAGGGTCAGGGAAAAATCCAATGTATATCTGGTGATATCTCGGGTTCTATTAGAGATAGCGCGATATATCAAAGTGCATTGTCTGCAGGAGGCCCTAGCGCATGAATCTGTGCAGCGGGATCGACCTCGGACCACCAGGGGCCGAGAAAACCACCGACACATGGGGCCGGGCACCCAGGGTCAGGGAAAAATCCAATATATATCTGGTGATATCTCGGGTGCTATTAGAGATAGCGCAATAAATCAAAGTGCAATGTCTGTAGGAGGCCCTGGCGCATGAATCTGTGCTGCGGGAACGACCTCTGACCACCAGGGGCCGAGAAAACCACCGTCTCATGGGGCCGGACACTCATGTTCGGGGAAAAATCCAATATATATCTGGTGATATCTCGGGTGCTATTAGAGATACCGCAATAAATCAAAGTTCTTTGTCTGTAGGAGGCCCTGGCGCACGAATCTGGGCAGCGGGAACGACCTCGGACCACCATGGGCCGTGAAAACCACCGTCTCATGGGGCCGGACAGTCAGGGTCAGGGGAAAATGCAATAAATATCTGGTGATATCTCGGGTGCTAGTAGAGATAGCGCAATGAATCAAAGTGCATTATCTTTAGGATGGCCTGGCGCATGAATCTGTGCAGAGGGAACGACCTCGGACCACCAGGGGCCGAGAAAACCACATTCTCGTGGGGCCGGACACTCAGGGTCTGGGAAAAATGCAATATATAACTGGTGATATCTCAGGTGCTATTACAGATAGCGCAATAAATCAAAGTGCTTTGTCTGTAGGAGGCCGTGGCGCACGAATCTGGGCAGCGGGAACGACCTCGGACCACCATGGGCCGAGAAAACCACCGTCTCATGTGGCCGGACACTCAGGGTCAGGCAAAAAATCAATATATATCTGGTGATATCTCGGGTGCTATTACAGATAGCGCAATAAATCAAAGTCCATTGTCTGTATGAGGCCCTGGCGCATGAATCTGGCCAGCGGGAACGACCTCGGATCACCAGGGTCCGAGAAAACCACCGTCTCATGGTGCCGGACAATCAGGGTCGGTTGAAAAATTCAATATATATCTGGTGATATCTCGGGTTCTCTTACAGATAGGGCACTAAACCAAAGTGAATTATCTGCAGCGGGCCCTGGGGCATGAATCTGTGCAGCGGGAACGACCACGGACCACCAGGGGCCGAGAAAACCACCGACACATGGCGCCGGACACCCAAGGTCATTTAAAAACCCAGGATGTATCTGATGATATATCGAGTGCTATTAGAGATAGCGCAATAAATCAAAGTGCGTTGTCTGCAGGAAGACCTGGCGCATGATTTTGTGCAGCGGGAACGACCTCGGACCACCAGGGGCCGAGAAAATCACCGTCTCGTGGGGCCGGACTGTCAGGGTCAGGGAAAAATCCAATATATATCTGGTGATATCTCGGGTGCTATTAGATATAGCGCGATAAATGAAAGTGCTTTGTCTGCGGTCGGCCCTGGCGCATGCATCTGTGCAGCGGGAACGACCTGGGACCACCAGGGGCCGAGAAAACTACCGTCTCATTGGGGCGGACACTCAGGGTCAGGGAAAAATCCAATATATATCTGGTGATATCTCGGGTGCTATTAGAGATAGCGAAATAAACCAAAGTGCATTGTCTGCAGGAGGCCGCGGCGCATGAATCTGTGCAGCGGGAACGACCTCGGACCACCAGGGGCCGAGAAAACCACCGTCTCATGGGGTCGGCCTGTCCGGGTCAGGGAGAAATCCAATATATATCTGGTGATATCTCGGGTGCTATTAGAGATACCGCAATAAATCAAAGTGCATTGTCTGCAGGAGTCCTTCGCTCATCAATCTGTGCAGCGGGAACGACCTCGGACCACCAGGGGCCGAGAAAACTACCGTCTCATGGGGCCGGACACTCAGGGTCAGGGAAAAATCTAATATATATCTGGTGATATCTCGGGTACTATTAGAGATAGCGCAATAAATCAAAGTGAATTATCTGCAGGTGGCCTTGGCGCATGAATATGTTCAGCGGGAACGACCTCGGACCACCAGGGGCCGAGAAAACTACCGTCTCATGGGGCCGGACACTCAGGGTCGGGGAAAAATCTAATATATATCTGGTGATATCTCGGGTGCTATTAGAGATAGCGCAATAAATCAAAGTGAATTATCTGCAGGCGGCCTTGGCGCATGAATATGTGCAGCGGGAACGACCTCGGACCACCAGGGGCCGAGAAAACCACCGTCTCATGGGGCCGGACACTCAGGGTCAGGGAAAAATTCAATATATCTCTGGTGATATCTCGGGTTCTCTTACAGATAGGGCACTAAACCAAAGTGAATTATCTGCAGCGGGCCCTGGGGCATGAATCTGTGCAGCGGGAACGACCACGGACCACCAGGGGCCGAGAAAACCACCGACACATGGCGCCGGACACCCAAGGTCATGTAAAAACCCAGGATGTATCTGATGATATATCGGGTGCTATTAGAGATAGCGCAATAAATCAAAGTGCGTTGTCTGCAGGAAGACCTGGCGCATGATTTTGTGCAGCGGGAACGACCTCGGACCACCAGGGGCCGAGAAAATCACCGTCTCGTGGGGCCGGACTGTCAGGGTCAGGGAAAAATCCAATATATATCTGGTGATATCTCGGGTGCTATTAGATATAGCGCGATAAATCAAAGTGCTTTGTCTGCGGGCGGCCCGGGCGCATGAATCTGTGCAGCGGGAACGACCTGGGACCACCAGGGGCCGAGAAAACCACCGTCTCATGGGGCCGGACACTCAGGTTCAGGGGAAAGTCCAATTTATATCTAGTGATATCTCGGGTGGTCTTACAGATAGCTCACTAAACCGAAGTGAATTATCTGCAGGGAGCCCAGGCGCATGAATCTCTGCAGCGGGAACGACCTCGGACCACCAGGGGCCGAGAAAACCACCGCCTCATGGGGTCGGACACTCAGGGTCAGGGAAAAATCCAATATATATCTGGTGATATCTCGGGTGCTATTACAGATAGCGCAATAAACCCAAGTGAATTGTCTGTAGGGAGCCCTGGCGCATGAATCTGTTCAGCGGGATCGACCTCGGACCACGAGGGACCGAGAAAACCACCGTCTCATGGGGTCGGACACTCAGGGACAGGGAAAAATCCAATATATATCTGGTGATATCTCGGGTCCTATTACAGATAGCGCAATAAATCAAAGTGTATTGTCTGCAGGAGGCCCCAGCGCATGAATCTGTGCAGCGGGAACGATCTCGGACCACCAGGGGCCGAGAAAACCACCGTCTCATGGGGCCGGACACTCAGGTTCAGGGGAAAATCCAATTTATATCTAGTGATATCTCGGGTGCTATTAGAGATAGCGCAATAAATCAAAGTGAATTATCTGCAGGCGGCCTTGGCGCACGAATCTGGGCAGCGGGAACTACCTCGGACCACCATGGGCCGTGAAAACCACCGTCTCATGGGGCCGGACAGTCAGGGTCAGGGGAAAATCCAATAAATATCTGGTGATATCTCGGGTGCTAGTAGAGATAGCGCAATGAATCAAAGTGCATTATCTGTAGGATGGCCTGGCGCATGAATCTGTGCAGCGGGAACGACCTCGGACCACCAGGGGCCGAGAAAACCACATTCTCGTGGGGCCGGACACTCAGGGTCTGGGAAAAATCCAATATATAACTGGTGATATCTCAGGTGCTATTACAGATAGCGCAATAAATCAAAGTGCTTTGTCTGTAGGAGGCCGTGGCGCATGAATCTGTGCAGCGGGAACGACCTCGGGCCACCAGGGGCCGAGAAAACCACCGCCTCATGGGGTCGGACACTCAGGGTCAGGGAAAAATCCAATATATATCTGGTGATATCTCGGGTGCTATTACAGATAGCGCAATAAACCAAAGTGAATTGTCTGCAGGGAGCCCTGGCGCATGAATCTGTTCAGCGGGATCGACCTCGGACCACGAGGGACCGAGAAAACCACCGTCTCATGGGGTCGGACACTCAGGCACAGGGAAAAATCCAATATATATCTGGTGATATCTCGGGTGCTATTACAGATAGCGCAATAAATCAAAGTGCATTGTCTGTAGGAGGCCCTGGCGCATGAATCTGTGCAGCCGGAACGACCTCGGACTACCAGGGGCCGAGAAAACTACAGTCTCATGGGGCCGGACACTCGGGGTCAGGGAAAAATCCAATATATATCTGGTAATATCTCGGGTGCTATTAGAGATAGCGCAATAAACCAAAGTGAATTATCTGCAGGAGGCCCCAGCGCATGAATCTGTGCAGCGGGAACGATCTCGGACCACCAGGGGCCGAGAAAACCACCGTCTCATGGGGCCGGACACTCAGGTTCAGGGGAAAGTCCAATTTATATCTAGTGATATCTCGGGTGCTCTTACAGATAGCTCACTAAACCGAAGTGAATTATCTGCAGGGAGCCCAGGCGCATGAATCTCTGCAGCGGGAACGACCTCGGACCACCAGGGGCCGAGAAAACCACCGTCTCATGGGGTCGGACTGTCAGGGTCGGTGAAAAATCCAATATATATCTGGTGATATTTCGGGTGCTATTAGAGATAGCGCAATAAATCAAAGTGAATTATCTGCAGGGGGCCCTGGCGCATGAATCTGTGCAGCGGGAACGATCTCGGACCACCAGGAGCCGAGAAAACCACCGACACATGGGGCCGGACACTCAGGGTGAGGGAAAAATCAAATATATATCTGGTGATATCTCGGGTGCTATTAGAGATAGCGCAATAAATCAAAGTGCATTGTCTGTAGGAGGCACTGGCGCATGAATCTGTTCAGCGGGATCGACCTCGGACCACGAGGGACCGAGAAAACCATCGACACATGGGGCCGGACTGTCAGGGTCAAGGAAAAATCCAATATATATCTGGTGATATCTCGGGTGCTATTGCAGATAGCGCAATAAATCAAAGTGCATTGTCTGTAGGAGGCCCTGGCGCATGAATCTGTGCAGCCGGATTGACCTCGGACCACGAGGGAGCGAGAAAACCATCGACACATGGGGTCCGACTGTCAGGGTCAGGGAAAAATCCAATATATATCTTGTGATATCTCGGGTGCTATTAGAGATTGCGCAATAAATCAAAGTGCATTGTCTGCAGGAGGCCCTGGCGCATAAATCTGTGCAGCTTTATCGACCTCGGACCACCAGGGGCCGAGAAAATCACCGTCTCATGCGGCTGGACACTCTTGGTCAGGGGAAAATCCAATATATATCTGGTGATATTTGGGGTGCTATTAGAGATAGCGCAATAAACCAAAGTGAATTATCTGCAGGAGGCCCTGGCGAATGAATCTGTGCAGCAGGAACGACCTCGGACCACCAGGGGCCGAGGAAATTTCAGATATTCGGAATCCGTCAACCAAGGACATGAAAAAATCCAACAAATATCTGGTGATATCTCGGGTGCTATTACAGATAGCGCAATAAACCAAAGTGAATTATCTGCTGGAGGCCCTCGCGAATGAATCTGTGCAGCAGGAACGACCTCGGACCACCAGGGGCCGAGGAAATTACAGATATTCGGAATCCATCACCCAATGTCATGTAAAAATCCAGCATATATCTGGTGATATCTCGGGTGCTATTACAGATAGCGCAATAAACCAAAGCGCTTTGTCTGCGGGAGGCCCTGGCGCATGAATCTGTGCAGCGGCAACGTTCTCGGACCACCAGGGGCCGAGAAAACCACCGACACATGGAGCCGGACACCCAAAGTCATGTAAAAATCCAGGATGTACCTGATGATATCTCGAGTGCTATTACAGATAGCGCAATAAACCAATGTGAATTATCTGCAGGAGTCCCTGGCGCATGCATTTGTGCAGCGGGAACGACCTCGGACCACCAGGGGCCGAGAAAACTACCGTCTCATGGTGCCGGACACTCAGGGTCAGGGAAAAATCCAATATATATCTGGTGATATCTCGGGTGCTATTAGAGATAGCGAAATAAATCAAAGTGCATTGTCTGCAGGAGGCCCTAGCGTATGAATCTGAGCAGCGGGAACGACCTCGAACCACCAGGGGCCGAGAAAATCACCGTCTCATGGGGCCGGACTGGCAGGGTCAGGGAAAAATCCAATATATATCTGGTGATATCTCGGGTGCTATTACAGATAGCGCAATAAACCAAAGTGAGTTATCTGCAGGAGGCGCTGGAGCATGAATCTGTGCAGCGGGAACGACCTCGGAACACCAGGGGCCGAGAAAATCACCGTACATGGGGCCGGAATGTCAGGGTCAGGGAAAAATCCAATATATATCTGGTGATATCTCGGGTGCTATTAGAGATAGCGCACTAAACCAAAGTGAATTATATGCAGGAGGCCCTGGCGCATGAAACTGTGCAGCGGGAAGGACCTCGGACCACCAGGGGCCGAGAAAACCACCGTCTCATGGGGCCGGACACTCAGGATCAGGGGAAAATCCAATGTATATCTAGTGATATCTCGGGTGCTATTACAGGTAATGCAATAAATCAAAGTGCATTGTCTGTAGGAGGCCCTGGCGCATGAATCTGTGCAGCGGGATCGACCTCGCACCACCAGGGGCCGAGAAAACCACCGACACATGGGGCCGGACACTCAGGGTCGGGGAAAAATCCAATATATATCTGGTGATATCTCGGGTGCTAGTAGAGATAGCGCACTAAACCAAAGTGAATTATATGCAGGAGGCCCTGGCGCATGAAACTGTGCAGCGGGAAGGACCTCGGACCACCAGGGGCCGAGAGAACCACCGTCTCTTGGGGCCGGACACTCAGGGTCAGGGGAAACTCCAATATATATCTGGTGATATCTCGGGTGCTACTAGAGATAGCGCAATAAACCAATGTGAATTATCTGCTGGAGGCCCTGGTGCATGAATCTGTGCAGCGGGAACGACCTCGGACCACCAGGGGGCCGAGAAAACCACCGTCTCATGGGGCCGGACACTCAGGGTCAGTGTAAAATCCCATATATATCTGGTGATATCTCGAGTGCTATTAGAGATAGCGCAATAAACAAAAGTGAATTATCTGCAGGAGGCCCTGGAGCATGAATCTGTGCAGCGGGAACGACCTCGGACCACCAGGGGCCGAGACAACCACCGTCTCATGGGGCCGGACACTCAGGGTCAGGGGAAACTCCAATATATATCTGGTGACATCTCGGGTGCTATTAGAGATAGCGCAATAAACCAATGTGAATTATCTGCTGGAGGCCCTGGCGCATGAATCTGTGCAGCGGGAACGACCTCGGACCACCAGGGGGCCGCGAAAACCACCGCCTCATGGGGCCGGACACTCAGGGTCAGGGGAAAATCCTATATATATCTGGTGATCTCTCGGGTGCTATTAGAGATAGCGCAATAAACCAAAGTGAATTATCTGCAGGAGGCCCTGGCGCATGATTCTGTGCAGCGGGAACGACTTCGGACCACCAGTGTCCGTGAAAACCACCGTCTGATGGGGCCGGACACTCAGGGTCAGGGAAAAATCCAATATATATCTGGTGATATCTCGAGTGCTATTACAGATAGCGCAATAAATCAAAGTGCATTGTCCGTAGGACGCCCTGGCGCATCAATCTGTGCAGCGGGAACCACCTCGCACCACCAGGGGCCGAGAAAACCACAGTCTCATGGGGCCGGACACTCAGGGTCAGGGGAAAATCCTATATATATCTGGTGATCACTCGGGTGCTATTAGAGATATCGCAATAAACCAATGTGAATTATCTGCAGGAGGCCCGGGCGCATGAATCTGTGCAGCGGGAACGACCTCGGACCACCAGGGGCCGAGAAAACCACCGTCTGATGGGGCCGGACACTCAGGGTCGGTTGAAAAATTCAATATATATCTGGTGATATCTCGGGTGCTATAAGAGATAGCGCAATAAACCAAAGTGAATTATCTGCAGGAGGCCCTGGCGCATGAATCTGTGCAGCGGGAACGACCTCGGACCACCAGGGGGCCGAGAAAACCACCGTCTCATGGGGCCGGACACTCAGGGTCAGGGTAAAATCCAATATATATCTGGTGATATCTCGGGTGCTATTAGAGATAGCGGGATAAATCAAAGTGAATTATCTCCAGGAGGCCCTGGCGCATGCACCTGTGCAGCGGGAACGACCTCGGAAGACCAGGGGCCAAAAAAATTACAGATTTTCGGTATCCGTCACCCAAGGTCATGTAAAAATTCAGCATATATCTGGTGATATCTCGGGTGCTATTAGAGATAGCGCAACAAATCAAAGTGTATTTTCTGCAGGAGACCCTGGCGCATGAATCTGTGCAGCGGTATCTACCTCGGTACACCAGGGTCCGAGAAAATCACCGACAAATGGGGCCGGGCACCCAGGGTCAGGGAAAAATCCAATATATATCTGGTGATATCTCGGGTTGTATTACAGATAGCGCGATAAATCAAAGTGTATTGTCTGCAGGAGGCCCTGGCGCATGAATCTGTGCAGCAGCAACGACCTCGGACCACCAGGGGCCAAGAAAATTAATGATTTTCGGTATCCGTCACCGAAGGTCATGTAAAAATACAGCATATATCTGGTGATATCTCGGGTGCTATTAGAGATAGCGCCATAAACCAAAGTGAATTATCTGCAGGAGGCCCTGACGCATGAATCTGTGCAGCAGCAACGACCTCGGACCACCAGGGGCCAAGAAAATTACAGATTTTCGGAATCCGTCACCCAAGGTCATGTAAAAATCCAGCATATATCTGGTGATATCTCGGGTGCTATTACAGATAGCGCAATAAACCAAAGCGCTTTGTCTGCGGCAGGCCCTGGCGCATGAATCTGTGCAGCGGGAACGACCTCGGACTACCAGGGGCCGAGAAAACCACCGGCTCATGGGGCCGGACACTCAGGGTCGGGGAAAAATCCAATATATATCTGGTGATATCTCGGGTGCTATTACAGATAGCGCAATAAATCAAAGTGCATTGTCTGCAGGAGGCCCTGGCGCATGAATCTGTGCAGCTGTATCTTCCTTGGTCGGCCAGGGTCCGAGAAAATCACCGACACATGGGGCCGGGCATCCAGGATCAGGGAAAAATCCAATATATATCTGGTGATATCTCGGGTGCTCTTACAGATAGCGCACTAAACCAAAGTGAATTATCTGCTGGGGGCCCTGGCGCATGAATCTGTGCAGCGGGAACGACCTCGGACCACCAGGGGCCGAGAAAACCACCGACACATGGGGCCGGGCACCCAGGGTCAGGGAAAAATCCAATGTATATCTGGTGATATCTCGGGTTCTATTAGAGATAGCGCGATATATCAAAGTGCATTGTCTGCAGGAGGCCCTAGCGCATGAATCTGTGAAGCGGGATCGACCTCGGACCACCAGGGGCCGAGAAAACCACCGACACATGGGGCCGGGCACCCAGGGTCAGGGAAAAATCCAATATATATCTGGTGATATCTCGGGTGCTATTAGAGATAGCGCAATAAATCAAAGTGCAATGTCTGTAGGAGGCCCTGGCGCATGAATCTGTGCTGCGGGAACGACCTCTGACCACCAGGGGCCGAGAAAACCACCGTCTCATGGGGCCGGACACTCATGTTCGGGGAAAAATCCAATATATATCTGGTGATATCTCGGGTGCTATTAGAGATACCGCAATAAATCAAAGTTCTTTGTCTGTAGGAGGCCCTGGCGCACGAATCTGGGCAGCGGGAACGACCTCGGACCACCATGGGCCGTGAAAACCACCGTCTCATGGGGCCGGACAGTCAGGGTCAGGGGAAAATGCAATAAATATCTGGTGATATCTCGGGTGCTAGTAGAGATAGCGCCATGAATCAAAGTGCATTATCTGTAGGATGGCCTGGCGCATGAATCTGTGCAGCGGGAACGTCCTCGGACCACCAGGGGCCGAGAAAACCACATTCTCGTGGGGCCGGACACTCAGGGTCTGGGAAAAATCCAATATATAACTGGTGATATCTCAGGTGCTATTACAGATAGCGCAATAAATCAAAGTGCTTTGTCTGTAGGAGGCCGTGGCGCACGAATCTGGGCAGCGGGAACGACCTCGGACCACCATGGGCCGAGAAAACCACCGTCTCATGTGGCCGGACACTCAGGGTCAGGCAAAAAATCAATATATATCTGGTGATATCTCGGGTGCTATTACAGATAGCGCAATAAATCAAAGTCCATTGTCTGTATGAGGCCCTGGCGCATGAATCTGGCAAGCGGGAACGACCTCGGATCACCAGGGTCCGAGAAAACCACCGTCTCATGGTGCCGGACAATCAGGGTCGGTTGAAAAATTCAATATATATCTGGTGATATCTCGGGTTCTCTTACAGATAGGGCACTAAACCAAAGTGAATTATCTGCAGCGGGCCCTGGGGCATGAATCTGTGCAGCGGGAACGACCACGGACCACCAGGGGCCGAGAAAACCACCGACACATGGCGCCGGACACCCAAGGTCATTTAAAAACCCAGGAAGTATCTGATGATATATCGGGTGCTATTAGAGATAGCGCAATAAATCAAAGTGCGTTGTCTGCAGGAAGACCTGGCGCATGATTTTGTGCAGCGGGAACGACCTCGGACCACCAGGGGCCGAGAAAATCACCGTCTCGTGGGGCCGGACTGTCAGGGTCAGGGAAAAATCCAATATATATCTGGTGATATCTCGGGTGCTATTAGATATAGCGCGATAAATGAAAGTGCTTTGTCTGCGGTCGGCCCTGGCGCATGAATCTGTGCAGCGGGAACGACCTGGGACCACCAGGGGCCGAGAAAACTATCGTCTCATTGGGGCGGACACTCAGGGTCAGGGAAAAATCCAATATATATCTGGTGATATCTCGGGTGCTATTAGAGATAGCGAAATAAACCAAAGTGCATTGTCTGCAGGAGGCCGCGGCGCATGAATCTGTGCAGCGGGAACGACCTCGGACCACCAGGGGCCGAGAAAACCACCGTCTCATGGGGTCGGCCTGTCCGGGTCAGGGAGAAATCCAATATATATCTGGTGATATCTCGGGTGCTATTAGAGATACCGCAATAAATCAAAGTGCATTGTCTGCAGGAGTCCTTCGCTCATCAATCTGTGCAGCGGGAACGACCTCGGACCACCAGGGGCCGAGAAAACTACCGTCTCATGGGGCCGGACACTCAGGGTCAGGGAAAAATCTAATATATATCTGGTGATATCTCGGGTACTATTAGAGATAGCGCAATAAATCAAAGTGAATTATCTGCAGGTGGCCTTGGCGCATGAATATGTGCAGCGGGAACGACCTCGGACCACCAGGGGCCGAGAAAACTACCGTCACATGGGGCCGGACACTCAGGGTCGGGGAAAAATCTAATATATATCTGGTGATATCTCGGGTGCTATTAGAGATAGCGCAATAAATCAAAGTGAATTGTCTGCAGGCGGCCTTGGCGCATGAATATGTGCAGCGGGAACGACCTCGGACCACCAGGGGCCGAGAAAACCACCGTCTCATGGGGCCGGACACTCAGGGTCAGGGAAAAATCCAATATATATCTGGTGATATCTCGGGTGCTATTAGATATAGCGCGATAAATCAAAGTGCTTTGTCTGCGGGCGGCCCGGGCGCATGAATCTGTGCAGCGGGAACGACCTGGGACCACCAGGGGCCGAGAAAACTACCGTCTCATTGGGCCGGACACTCAGGGTCAGGGAAAAATCCAATATATATCTGGTGATATCTCGGGTGCTATTAGAGATAGCGCAATAAACCAAAGTGCATTGTCTGCAGGAGGCCCCAGCGCATGAATCTGTGCAGCGGGAACGATCTCGGACCACCAGGGGCCGAGAAAGCCACCGTCTCATGGGGCCGGACACTCAGGTTCAGGGGAAAATCCAATTTATATCTAGTGATATCTCGGGTGCTATTAGAGATAGCGCAATAAATCAAAGTGAATTATCTGCAGGCGGCCTTGGCGCACGAATCTGGGCAGCGGGAACTACCTCGGACCACCATGGGCCGTGAAAACCACCGTCTCATGGGGCCGGACAGTCAGGGTCAGGGGAAAATCCAATAAATATCTGGTGATATCTCGGGTGCTAGTAGAGATAGCGCAATGAATCAAAGTGCATTATCTGTAGGATGGCCTGGCGCATGAATCTGTGCAGCGGGAACGACCTCGGACCACCAGGGGCCGAGAAAACCACATTCTCGTGGGGCCGGACACTCAGGGTCTGGGAAAAATCCAATATATAACTGGTGATATCTCAGGTGCTATTACAGATAGCGCAATAAATCAAAGTGCTTTGTCTGTAGGAGGCCGTGGCGCATGAATCTGTGCAGCGGGAACGACCTCGGACCACCAGGGGCCGAGAAAACCACCGTCTCATGGGGTCGGACACTCATGGTCAGGGAAAAATCCAATATATATCTGGTGATATCTCGGGTGCTATTACAGATAGCGCAATAAATCAAAGTGCATTGTCTGTAGGAGGACCGGGCGCATGAATCTGTGCAGCGGCAAAGACCTAGGACATCCAGGGGCCGAGAAAACCACCGACACATGGGGCCGGACACTCAGGGTCATGTAAAAATCCAGCATATATCTGGTGATATCCCGGGTGCTATTAGAGATAGCGCAATAAATCAAAGTGCATTGTCTGCAGGAAGCCCTGGCGCATGAATCTGGGCAGCGGGAACGACCTCGGACCACCAGGTGCCGAGAAAACCACAGTCTCATGGGGCCGGACCCTCAGGGTCAGGGGAAAATCCAATATATATCTGGTGATATCTCGGGTGCTATTAGAGATAGCGCAATAAACCAAAATGAATTATCTGCAGGAGGCCCTGGCGCATGAATCTGTGCAGCGGGAACTACCTCGGACCACCAGGGGCCCAGAAAACCACAGTTTCATGGGGCCGGACACTCAGGGTCAGGGGAAAATCCAATATATATCTGGTGATATCTCGGGTGCTATTAGAGATAGCGCAATAAATCAAAGTGCATTGTCTGTAGGAGGCCCTGGCGCATGAATCTGTGCAGCGGGATCGACCTCGGACCACCAGGGGCCGAGAAAACCACCGTCTCATGGGGCCGGACACTCACGGTCAGGAAAAAATCCAATATATATATGGTGATATCTCGGGTGCTATTACAGATAGCGCGATAAACCAAAGTGAATTGTCTGCAGGGGGCCCTGGCGCATGAATCTGTGCAGCGGGATCGACCTTGGACCACGAGGGACCGAGAAAACCACCGTCTCATGGGGCCGGACACTCAGGGTCAGGGGAATCTCCAATATATATCAGGTGATATCTCGGGTGCTATTACAGATAGCGCAATAAATCAAAGTGCATTGTCTGTAGGAGGCCCTGGCGCATGAATCCGTGCAGCGGGATCGACCTCGGACCACCAGGGGCCGAGAAAACCACCGAAACATGGGGCCGGGCACTCAGGGTCAGGGAAAAATCCAATATATATCTGGTGATATCTCGGGTGCTATTACAGATAGCGCAATAAATCAAAGTGCATTGTCTGTAGGAGGCCCTGTCGCATGAATCTGTGCAGCGGGAACGACCTCGGACCACCAGGGGCCGAGAAAATCACCGACTCATGAGGCCGGACACTCAGGGTCAGGGAAAAATCCAATATATATCTGGTGATATCTCGTGTGGTATTAGAGATAGCGCAATAAACCAAAGTAAATTATCTGCAGGAGGCCCAGGCGCATGAATCTGTGCAGCGGGAACGACCTCGGACCACCAGGGGCCGAGAAAACCACCGTCTCATGGGGCCGGACACTCAGGGTCAGGGGAAAATCCAATATATATCTGGTGATATCTCGGGTGCTATTAGAGATAGCGCAATAAATCAAAGTGCATTGTCTGTAGGAGGCACTGGCAAATGAATCTGTGCAGCAGGAACTACCTCGGACCACCAGGGGCCGAGAAAATTACAGATATTCGGAATCCGTCACCCAAGGTCATGTAAAAATCCAGCATATACCTGGTGATATCTCGGGTGCTATTACAGATAGCGCAATAAACCAAAGTGAATTGTCTGCAGGAAGCCTTGGCGCATGAATCTGCGCAGCGGGATGGACCTCGGTCTACCAGGGGCCGAAAAAATCACCGTCTCATGGGGTCGGACACACAGGGTCAGGGAAAAATCCAATATATATCTGGTGATATCTCGGGTGCTATTGGAGATAGCGCAATAAATCAACGTGCATTGTCTGCAGGAGGCCCTAGCGCATGAATCTGTGCAGCGGGAACGACCTCGGACCACCAGGGGCCGAGAAAATCACCGTCTCATGAGGCCGGACTGTCAGGGTCAGGGAAAAATCCAATATATAACTGGTGATATCTCGGGTGCTATTGGAGATAGCGTAATAAAGCAAAGAGCATTGTCTGCAGGAGGCCCTAGCGCATGAATCTGTGCAGCGGGATCGACCTTGGCCAACCAGGGGTCGAGAAAACCACCGAAACATGGGGCCGGGCACTCAGGATCTGGGAAAAATCCAATATATATCTGGTGATATCTCGGGTGCTATTGGAGATAGCGCAATAAATCAACGTGCATTGTCTGCAGGAGGCCCTAGCGCATGAATCTGTGCAGCGGGAACGACCTCGGACCACCAGGGGCCGAGAAAATCACCGTCTCATGAGGCCGGACTGTCAGGGTCAGGGAAAAATCCAATATATAACTGGTGATATCTCGGGTGCTATTGGAGATAGCGTAATAAAGCAAAGAGCATTGTCTGCAGGAGGCCCTAGCGCATGAATCTGTGCAGCGGGATCGACATCGGACCACCAGGGGTCGAGAAAACCACCGAAACATGGGGCCGGGCACTCAGGGTCAGGGAAAAATCCAATATATATCTGGTGATATCTCGGGTGCTCTTACAGATAGCGCACTAAACCAAAGTGAATTATCTGCAGGGGGCCCTGGCGCATGAATCTGTGCAGCGGGTTCGACTTCGGACCACCAGGGGCCGAGAAAACCACCGTCTCATGGGGTCGGACGCTCAGGGTCAGGGAAAAATCCAATATATATCTGGTGATATCTCGGGTGCTCTTACAGATAGCGCACTAAACCAAAGTGAATTATCTGCAGGGGGCCCTGGCGCATGAATCTGTGCAGCGGGTTCGACTTCGGACCACCAGGGGCCGAGAAAACCACCGTCTCATGGGGTCGGACGCTCAGGGTCAGGGAAAAATCCAATATATATCTGGTGATATCTCGGGTGCTATTAGAGATAGCGCAATAAATCAAACTGCATTGTCTGCAGGAGGACCTAGCGCATGATTCTGTGCAGCGGGAACGACCTCGGACCACCAGGGGACGAGAAAATCACCGTCTCATGGGGCCGGACTGTCAGGGTCAGGGAAAAATCCAATATATATCTGGTGATATATCGGGTGCCATTATAGATAGCGCAATAAATCAAAGTGCATTGTCTGTAGGAGGCCCTGTCGCATGAATCTGTGCAGCGGGATCGACCTCGGACCACCAGGGGCCGAGAAAATCACAGTCTCATGAGGCCGGACTTTCAGGGTCAGGGAAAAATCCAATATATATCGGGTGATATCTCGGGTGCTATTAGAGATAGCGCAATAAATCAAAGTGCATTGTCTGCAGGAGGCCCTGGCGCATGAATCTGTGCAGCAGGAACTACCTCGGACCACCAGGGGCCGAGAAAATTACAGGTATTCGGAATCCGTCACCCAAGGTCATGTAAAAATCCAGCATGTATCTGGTGATATCTCGGGTGCTATTAGAGATAGCGCAATAAATCATAATTAATTATCTGCAGGCGGCCCTGGCGCATGAATCTGTGCAGCGGGATCGACCTTGGACCACGAGGGACCGAGAAAACCATCGACACATGGAGCCGGACTGTCAGGGTCAAGGAAAAATCCAATATATTTCTGGGGATATCTCGGGTGCTATTAGAGATAGCGCAATAAATCAAAGTGCATTGTCTGTAGGAGGCACTGGCAAATGAATCTGTGCAGCGGGAACAACCTCGGACCAGCAGGGGCCGAGAAAACTACCGTCTCATGGGGCCGGACTGTCAGGGTCAGGGAAAAATCCAATATATATCTGGTGATATCTCGGGTGCTATTGGAGATATTGCAATTAATCAAAGTGCATAGTCTGCAGGAGGCCCTAGCGCATGAATCTGTGCTGCGGGAACGACCACGGACCACCAGGGACCGAGAAAATCACCGTCTCATGGGGTCGGACACTCAGGTTCAGGGAAAAATCCAATATCTATCTGGTGATATCTCGGGTGCTATTACAGATAGCGCAATAAATCAATGTGCATTGTCTGCAGGAGGCCCTGGCGCATGAATCTGTGCAGCGGGGACGACCTCGGACCAGCAGGGGCCGAGAAAACCACAGTCCCATGGGGTCGGACACTCAGGGTCAGGGAAAAATCCAATATATATCTGGTCATATCTCGGGTGCTATTAGAGATAGCGCAACAGATCAAAGTGCATTGTCTGTAGGAGGCCTTGGCGCATGAATCTGTGCAGCGGGATCGACGTCGGACCACCAGGGGCCGAGAAAATCACCGTCACATGAGGCCGGACTGTCAGGGTCAGGGAAAAATCCAATATATATCTGGTGATATCTCGGGTGCTATTGCAGATAGCGCAATAAATCAAAGTGCATGGTCTGCAGGAGGCCCTGGCAAATGAATCTGTGCTGCGGGAACAACCTCGGACCAGCAGGGGCCGAGAAAACTACCGTCTCATGGGGCCGGACTGTCAGGGTCAGGGAAAAATCCAATATATATCTGGTGACATCTCGGGTGCTATTAGAGGTAGCGATATAAATCAAAGTGCATTGTCTGCAGGAGGCCCTGGCGCATGAATCTGTGCAGCGGGATCGACGTCGGACCACCAGGGGCCGAGAAAATCACCGTCACATGAGGCCGGACTGTCAGGGTCAGGGAAAAATCCAATATATATCTGGTGACATCTCGGGAGCTATTGCAGATAGCGCAATAAATAAAAGTGCTTTGTCTGCAGGAGGTCCTGGCGCATGAATGTGTGCAGCGGGAACGACCTCGGACCACCAGGGGCCGAGAAAACCACCGTCTCATGGGGTCGGACACTCAGGGTCAGGGAAAAATCCAGCATATATCTGGTGATCTCTCGGGTGCTATTAGAGATAGCGCAATAAATCAAAGTGAATTATCTGCAGGGGGCCCTGGCGCATGAATCTGTGCAATGGGATCGACCTCGGACCACCAGGGGCCGAGAAAATTACAGATATTCGGAATCCGTCACCCAAGGTCATGTTAAAGTCTAGCATATATCTGTTGATATCTCGGGTGCTATGACAGATAGCGCAATAAACCAAAGTGAATTGATTGCAGGAAGCCCTGGCGCATGAATCTGTGAAGCGGGAACGACCTCGGACCACCAAGGGCCGAGAAAACTACCGTCTCATGGGGCCGGACACTCAGGGTCAGGGAAAAATCCAATATATATCTGGTGATATCTCGGGTGCTATTACAGATAGCGCATTAAATCAAAGTGCATTGTCTGAAGGAGGCCCTGCCGCATGAATCTGTGCAGCGGGAACGATCTCGGACCACCAGGGGCCGAGAAAACCACCGTCTCAAGGGGCCGGATACTCAGGGTCAGGGGAAATCCAATATATATCTAGTGATGTCTCGGGTGCTATTACAGATAGCGAAATAAATCAAAGTGCATTGTCTGCAGGAGGCACTGGCGCATGAATCTGTGAAGCGCGATCGACCTCGGACCACAAGGGGCCGAGAAAACCACCGTGTCATGGGGTCGGACACTCAGGGTCAGGGAAAAATCCAATATATATCTGGTGATATCTCGGGTGCTATTACAGTCAGCGCAATAAATCAAAGTGCATTGTCTGCAGGAGGCCCTGGCGCATGAATCTGTGCAGCGGGAACGACCTCGGACCACCAGGGGCCGAGAAAACCATCATCTCATGGGGTCGGACTGTCAGGGTCAGGGAAAAATCCAATATATTTCTGGTGATATCTCGGGTGCTATTAGAGATAGCGCAATAAGTCAAAGTGAATTATCTGCAGGGGGCCCGGGCACATCAATCTGTGCAGCGGGATCGACCTCAGACCACCAGGGGCTGAGAAAATAACCGCCTCATGGGGCCGGACTGTCAGGGTCAGGGAAAAATCCAATATAAATCTGGTGATATCTCGGGTGCTATTACAGATAGCGCAATAAATCAAAGTGCAATGTCTGTACGAGGCACTGGCGACTGAATCTGTGCAGCAGGAACTACCTCGGACCACCAGGGGCCGAGAAAATTACAGATATTCGAAATCCGTCACCCAAGGTCATGTAAAAATCCAGCATATATCTGATGATATCTCGGGTGCTATTACAGATAGCGCTATTAACCAAAGTGAATTGTCTGCAGGAAGCCTTGCCGCATGAATCTGTTCAGCGGGATCGACCTCGGACCACGAGGGACCGAGAAAACCATCGTCACATGGGGCCGGACTGTCAGGGTCATTGAAAAATCCAATATATATCTGGTGATATCTCGGGTGCTATTAGAGATAGCGCAATAAACCAAAGTGAATTATCTGCAGGAGGCCCTGGCGCATGAATCTGTGCAGAGGGAACGACCTCGGACCACCAGGGGCCGAGAAAGCCACCGTCTCATGGGGCCGGACACTCAGGGTCAGGGAAAAATCCAATATATATCTGTTGATATCTCGGGTGCTATTACAGATAGCGCATTAAATCAAAGTGCATTGTCTGAAGGAGGCCCTGCCGCATGAATCTTGGCAGCGGGAACGACCTCCGACCACCAGTGGCTGAGAAAACCACAGTCTCATGGGGCCGGACACTCAGGGTCAGGGGAATATCCAATATATATCTGGTGATATCTCGGGTGCTATTAGAGATAGCGCAACAAACCAAAGTGAATTATCTGCAGGAGGCCCGGCCGCATGAATCTGTGCAGCGGGAACGACCTCGGACCACCAGGGGCCGAGAAAATTACAGATATTCGGAATCCGTCACCCAAGGACATGTAAAAATCCAACATATATCTGGTGATATCTCGGGTGCTATTAGAGATACCATAATAAATCAAAGTGCATTGTCTGCAGGAGGCCCTCGCGCATGAATCTGTGCAGCGGGAACGACCTCGGGCAACCAGGGGCCGAGAAAATCACCGCCTCATGGGGCCGGACTGTCAGGGTCAGGGAAAAATGCAATATATATCTGGTGATATCTCGGGTGCTATTAGAGATAGCGCAATAAACCAAAGTGAATTATCTGCAGGAGGCCCTGGCGCATGAATCTGTGAAGCGGGAACGATCTCGGACCACCAGGGGCCGAGAAAACCACCGTCACAGGGGGCCGGACACTCAGGGTCAGGGGAAAATCCAATTTATATCTAGTGATATCTCGGGTGCTCTTACAGATAGCGCACTAAACCGAAGTGAATTATCTGCAGGGGGCCCTGGCGCATGAATCTGAGCAGCGGGAACGACCTCGGACCGCCAGGGTCCGAGAAAAACACCGACACATGGAGCCGGACTGTCAGGGTCGGGGAAAAATCCAATATATATCTGGTGATATCTCGGGTGCTATTAGAGATAGCGCAAGAACCCAAATTGCATTGTCTGCAGGAGGCCCTAGCGCATGAATCTGTGCAGCGGGAACGACCTCGGACCACCAGGGGCCGAGAAAATCACCGTCTCATGGGGCCGGACTGTCAGGGTCAGGGAAAAACCCAATATATATCTGGTGATATCTCGGGTGCTATTAGAGATAGCGCAATAAAGCAAAGTGCATTGTCTGCCGGAGGCCCTAGCGCATGAATCTGTGCAGCGGGAACGACCTCGGACCACCAGGGGCCGAGAACACTACCGTCTGATGGGGCCGGACACTCAGGGTCAGGGAAAAATCCAATATATATCCGGTGATATCTCGGGTGCAATTACAGAGAGCGCAATTAATCAAAGTGCATTGTCTGTAGGAGGCCCTGGCGCATGAATCTGTGCAGCCGGATTGACCTCGGACCACGAGGGAGCGAGAAAACCATCGACACATGGGGTCGGACTGTCAGGGTCAGGGAAAAATCCAATATATATCTGGTGATATCTCGGTTGCTATTATAGATAGCGCAATAAATCAAAGTGCATTGTCCGTAGGAGGCCCTCGCGTATGAATCTGTGTTGCAATAACGACATCGGACCACCAGGGGCCGAGAAAATTACAGATTTTCGGTATCCGTCACCCATAGTCATGTAAAAATCCAGAATATATATGGTGCATTCTCGGGTGCTATTACAGATAGCGGAATAAATCAAAGTGCATTGTCTGTAGGAGGCCCTGGCGCATGAATCTGGGCAGCGGGAACGACCTCGGACCACCAGGGGCCGAGAAAACCACCGACACATGGGGCCGGACACTCAGGTTCATGTAAAAATCCAGCATATAGCTGGTGATATCTCGGGTGCTATTAGAGATAGCTTAATAAATCAAAGTGCATTGTCTGCAGGAAGCCCTGGCGCATGATTCTGTGCAGCGGGAACGACCTCGGAACCACCAGGGGCCGAGAAAACCACCGTCTCATGGGGCCGGACACTCAGGGTCGGGGGAAAATCCAATATATATCTGGTGATATCTCGGGTGCTATTAGAGATAGCGCAATAAATCAAAGAGCATTGTCTGCAGGAGGCCCTAGCGCATGAATCTGTGCAGCGGGATCGACCTCGGACCAGCATGGGTCGAGAAAACCACCGAAACATGGGGCCGGGCACTCAGGGTCAGGGAAAAATCCAATATATATCTAGTGATATCTCGGGTGCTATTACAGATAGCGCAATAAATCAAAGTGCATTGTCTGTAGGAGGACCTGGCGCATGAATCTGTGCAGCGGAAACGATCTCGGACCACCAGGGGCCGAGAAAACTACCGTCTCATGGGGCCGGACACTCAGGGTCAGGGAAAAATCCAATATATATCTGGTGATATCTCGGGTGGTATTAGAGATAGCGCAATAAACCAAAGTGAATTATCTGCAGGAGGCCCTGGCGCATGAATCTGTGTAGCGGGAACGACCTCGGACCACCAGGGGCCGAGAAAACCACCGTCTCATGGGGCCGGACACTCAGGGTCAGGGGAAAATCCAATATATATCTGGTGATATCTCGGGTGCTATTACAGATAGCGCAACAAATCAAAGTGCATTGTCTGTAGGAGGCCCTGTCGCATGAATCTGTGCAGCGGGAGCGACCTCGGACCACCAGGGGCCGAGAAAATCACCGTCTCATGAGGCCGGACTGTCAGGTTCAGGCAAAAATCCAATATATACCTGGTGATATCTCGGGTGCTATTAGAGATAGCGCAATAAATCAATGTGCATTGTCTGTAGGAGGCACTGGCAAATGAATCTGTGCAGCAGGAACTGCCTCGGACCACCAGGGGCCGAGAAAATTACAGATATTCGGAATCCGTCACCCAAGGTCATGTAAAAATCCAGCATATATCTGGTGATATCTCGGGTGCTATTACAGATAGCGCAATAAACCAAAGTGAATTGTCTGCAGGAAGCCTTGGCGCATGAATCTGTGCAGCGGGATCGACCTCGGTCTACCAGGGGCCGAAAAAACCACCGTCTCATGGGGTCGGACACACAGGGTCAGGGAAAAATCCAATATATATCTGGTGATATCTCGTGTGCTATTGGAGATAGCGTAATAAAGCAAAGAGCATTGTCTGCAGGAGGCCCTAGCGCATGAATATGTGCAGCGAGAGCGACCTCGGACCACCAGGGGCCGCGAAAACCACCGTCTCATGAGGCCGGACTGTCAGGGTCAGGGAAAAATCCAATATACATCTGGTGATATCTCGGGTGCTATTAGAGATAGCGCAATAAATCAATGTGCATTGTCTGCAGGAGGCCCTAGCGCATGAATCTGTGCAGCGGGAACGACCTCGGACCACCAGGGGCCGAGAAAACCACCGTCTCGTGGGGCCGGAGTGTCAGGGTCAGGGAAAAATCAAATATATATCTGGTGATATCTCGGGTGCTATTAGAGATAGCGCAATAAACCAACGTGCATTGTCTGTAGGAGGCCCCGGCGCATGAATCTGTTCAGCCGCATCGACCTCGGACCACGAGGAACCGAGAAAACCACCGAAACATGGGGCCGGGCACTCAGGGTCAGGGAAAAATCCAATATATATCTGGTGATATCTCGGGTGCTATTAGAGATAGCGCAATAAACCAAAGTGAATTATCTATTGGAGGCCCTGGCGCATGAATCTGTGCAGCGGGAACGACCTCGGACCACCAGGGGCCGAGAAAACCACCGTCTCATGGGGCCGGACACTCAGGGTCAGGGGAAAACCCAATATATATCTGGTGATATCTCGGGTGCTATTACAGATAGCGCAATAAACCAAAGTGCATTGTCTGCAGCAGGCCCTGGCGCATGAATCTGTGCAGCAGGATCGACCACGGACCACCAGGGGCCGAGAAAACCACCGACACATCGGGCCGGACTGTCAGGGTCAACGAAAAATCCAATATATATCTGGTGATATCTCGGGTGCTATTACAGATAGCGAAATAAATCAAAGTGCATTGTCTGCAGCATGCCCTGGCGCATGAATCTGTGCAGCGGGATCAACCTCGGACCACCAGGGGCCGAGAAAACCAACGTCTCATGGGGTCGGACACTCAGGGTCAGGGAAAAATCCAATATATATCTGGCGATATCTCGGGTGCTATTAGAGATAGCGCAATAAAACAACGTGCACTGTCTGCAGCAGGCCCTGGCGCATGAATCTGTGCAGCGGGATCGACCTCGGACCACCAGGGGCCGAGAAAACCAGCGTCTCATGGGGTCGGACACTCAGGGTCAGGGAAAAATCCAATATATATCTGGTGATATCTCGGGTGCTATTACAGATAGCGCAATAAATCAAAGTGAATTGTCTGTAGGAGGCCCTGTCGCATGAATCTGTGCAGCGTTATCGACCTCGGACCACCAGGGAACGAGAAAATCACAGTCTCATGGGGCCGGACTGTCAGGGTCAGGGAAAAATCCAATATATATCTGGCGATATCTCGGGTGCTATTAGAGATAGCGCAATAAACCAAAGTGCATTGTCTGCAGGAAGCCCTGGCGCATGAATCTTTCAGCGGGATCGACCTCGGACCACGAGGGACCGAGAAAACCACCGTCTCATGGGGTCGGACACTCAGGGACAGGGAAAAATCCAATATATATCTGGTGATATCTCGGGTGCTATTACAGAGAGCGCAATTAATCAAAGTGCATTGTCTGTAGGAGGCCCTGGCGCATGAATCTGTGCAGCGGGAACGACCTCGGACCACCAGGGGCCGAGAAAACTCCAGTCTCATGGTGCCGGACACTCAGGCTCAGGAAGAAATCCAATATATATCTGGTAATATCTCGGGTTCTGTTAGAGATAGCGCAATAAACCAAAGTGAATTATCTGCAGGAGGCCCTGGCGCATGAATCTGTGAAGCGGGATCGACCTCGGACCACCAGGGGCCGAAAAAACCACCGACACATGGGGCCGGGCACTCAGGTTCGGGGAAAAATTCAATATATATCTGGTGATACCTCGGGTGCTCTTACAGACAGCGCACTAAACCAAAGTGAATCATCTGCAGGGGGCCCTGGCTCATGAATCTGTGCAGCGGGATCGACATGGGACCACAAGGGACCGAGAAAACCATCGACACATGGGGCCGGACTGTCAGGGTCAAGGAAAAATCCAATATATATCTGGCGATATCTCGGGTGCTATTAGAGATAGCGCAATAAAACAACGTGCACTGTCTGCAGCAGGCCCTGGCGCATGAATCTGTGCAGCGGGATCGACCTCGGACCACCAGGGGCCGAGAAAACCAGCGTCTCATGGGGTCGGACACTCAGGGTCAGGGAAAAATCCAATATATATCTGGTGATATCTCGGGTGCTATTACAGATAGCGCAATAAATCAAAGTGAATTGTCTGTAGGAGGCCCTGTCGCATGAATCTGTGCAGCGTTATCGACCTCGGACCACCAGGGAACGAGAAAATCACAGTCTCATGGGGCCGGACTGTCAGGGTCAGGGAAAAATCCAATATATATCTGGCGATATCTCGGGTGCTATTAGAGATAGCGCAATAAACCAAATTGCATTGTCTGCAACAGGCCCTGGCGCATGAATCTGTGCAGCGGGATCAACCTCGGACCACCAGGGGCCGAGAAAACCATCGACACATGGGGCCGGACGGTCAGGCTCAAGGAAAAATCCAATATATATCTGGTGATATCTCGGGTGCTATTAGAGATAGCGCAATAAACCAAAGTGCATTGTCTTCAGCAGGCCCTGGCACATGAATCTGTGCAGCAGGATCGACCACGGACCACCAGGGGCCGAGAAAACCACCGACACATCGGGCCGGACTGTCAGGGTCAGGGAAAAATCCAATATATATCTGGTGATATCTCGGGTGCTATTACAGATAGCGCAATAAATAAAAGTGCATTGTCTGTAGGAGGCCCTGGCGCTTGAATCAGTGCAGCGGGATCGACCTCGGACCACCAGGGGCCGAGAAAATCACCGTCTCATGGGGCCGGACTGTCAGGGTCAGGGAAAAATCCAATATATATCTGGTGATATCTCGGGTGCTATTCGAGATACCGCAATAAATCAAAGTGAATTATCTGCAGGGGGCCCTGGCGCATGAATCTGTGCAGCGGGAACGACCTCGGACCACCAGGGGCCGAGAAAACCACCGTCTCATGGGGCCGGACACTCATGGTCAGGGGAAAATCCAATATATATATGGTGATATCTCGGGTGCTATTAGAGATAGCGCAATAAACCAAAGTGAATTATCTATTGGAGGCCCTGGCGCATGAATCTGTGCAGCGGGAACGACCTCGGACCACCAGGGGCCGAGAAAACCACCGTCTCATGGGGCCGGACACTCAGGGTCAGGGGAAAACCCAATATATATCTGGTGATATCTCGGGTGCTATTACAGATAGCGCAATAAACCAAAGTGCATTGTCTGCAGCAGGCCCTGGCGCATGAATCTGTGCAGCAGGATCGACCACGGACCACCAGGGGCCGAGAAAACCACCGACACATCGGGCCGGACTGTCAGGGTCAACGAAAAATCCAATATATGTCTGGTGATATCTCGGGTGCTATTACAGATAGCGAAATAAATCAAAGTGCATTGTCTGCAGCATGCCCTGGCGCATGAATCTGTGCAGCGGGATCAACCTGGGACCACCAGGGGCCGAGAAAACCAACGTCTCATGGGGTCGGACACTCAGGGTCAGGGAAAAATCCAATATATATCTGGCGATATCTCGGGTGCTATTAGAGATAGAGCAATAAAACAACGTGCATTGTCTGCAGCAGGCCCTGGCGCATGAATCTGTGCAGCGGGATCGACCTCGGACCACCAGGGGCCGAGAAAACCAGCGTCTCATGGGGTCGGACACTCAGGGTCAGGGAAAAATCCTATATATATCTGGTGATATCTCGGGTGCTATTACAGATAGCGCAATAAATCAAAGTGAATTGTCTGTAGGAGGCCCTGTCGCATGAATCTGTGCAGCGTTATCGACCTCGGACCACCAGGGAACGAGAAAATCACAGTCTCATGGGGCCGGACTGTCAGGGTCAGGGAAAAATCCAATATATATCTGGCGATATCTCGGGTGCTATTAGAGATAGCGCAATAAACCAAAGTGCATTGTCTGCAACAGGCCCTGGCGCATGAATCTGTGCAGCGGGATCAACCTCGGACCACCAGGGGCCGAGAAAACCATCGACACATGGGGCCGGACGGTCAGGCTCAAGGAAAAATCCAATATATATCTGGTGATATCTCGGGTGCTATTAGAGATAGCGCAATAAACCAAAGTGCATTGTCTTCAGCAGGCCCTGGCACATGAATCTGTGCAGCAGGATCGACCACGGACCACCAGGGGCCGAGAAAACCACCGACACATCGGGCCGGACTGTCAGGGTCAGGGAAAAATCCAATATATATCTGGTGATATCTCGGGTGCTATTACAGATAGCGCAATAAATAAAAGTGCATTGCCTGTAGGAGGCCCTGGCGCTTGAATCAGTGCAGCGGGATCGACCTCGGACCACCAGGGGCCGAGAAAATCACCGTCTCATGGGGCCGGACTGTCAGGGTCTGGGAAAAATCCAATATATATCTGGTGATATCTTGGGTGCTGTTACAGATAGCGCAATAAATCAAAGTGTATTGTCTGTAGTCGGCCCTGGCGCATGAATCTGTGCAGCGGGAACGAACTGGGACCACCTGGGGCCGAGAAAACTACAGACTCATGGGGCCGGACACTCAGGGTCAGGGAAAAATCCAATATATATCTGGTGATATCTCGGGTGCTATTACAGATAGCGCAATAAATAAAAGTGCATTGTCTGTAGGAGGCCCTGGCGCTTGAATCAGTGCAGCGGGATCGACCTCGGACCACCAGGGGCCGAGAAAATCACCGTCTCATGGGGCCGGACTGTCAGGGTCAGGGAAAAATCCAATATATATCTGGTGATATCTCGGGTGCTATTAGAGATACCGCAATAAATCAAAGTGAATTATCTGCAGGGGGCCCTGGCGCATGAATCTGTGCAGCGGGAACGACCTCGGACCACCAGGGGCCGAGAAAACCACCGTCTCATGGGGCCGGACACTCATGGTCAGGGGAAAATCCAATATATATATGGTGATATCTCGGGTGCTGTTACAGATTGCGTAATAAATCAAAGTGCATTGTCTGTAGGAGGCCCTGGCGCATGAATCTGTGCAGCGGGAACGACCTCGGACTACCAGGGGCCGAGAAAACTACCGTCTCATGGGGCCGGACACTCAGGGTCAGGGGAAAATCCAATATATATCAGGTGATATCTCGGGTGCTATTAGAGATAGCGCAATAAACCAAAGTGAATTACCAGCAGGGGGCCCTGGCGCATGAAGCTGTGCAGCGGGAACGACCTCGGACCACCAGGGGCCGAGAAAACTACCGTCTCATGGGGCCGGACACTCAGGGTCAGGGAAAAATCCAATATATATCTGGTGATACCTCGGGTGCTATTAGAGATAGCGCAATAAACCAAAGTGCATTGTCTGCAGCAGGCCCTGGCGCATGAATCTGTGCAGCGGGATCGACCTCGGACCACGAGGGACCGAGAAAACCATAGACACATGGGGACGGACTGTCAGGGTCAACGAAAAATCCAATATATATCTGGTGATATCTCGGGTGCTATTACAGATAGCGCAATAAACCAAAGTGAATTGCCTGCAGGAAGCCTTGGCGCATGAATCTGGTCAGCGGGATCGACCTCGGACCACCAGGGGCCGAGAAAATCACCGTCTCATGGGGCCGGACTGTCAGGGTCTGGGAAAAATCCAATATATATCTGGTGATATCTTGGGTGCTGTTACAGATAGCGCAATAAATCAAAGTGTATTGTCTGTAGTTGGCCCTGGCGCATGAATCTGTGCAGCGGGAACGAACTGGGACCACCTAGGGCCGAGAAAACTACAGACTCATGGGGCCGGACACTCAGGGTCAGGGAAAAATCCAATATATATCTGGTGATATCTCGGGTGCTATTAGAGATATCGCAATAAATCAAAGTGCATTGTCTGTAGGAGGCACTGTTGAGTGAATCTGTGCAGCAGAAACGACCTCGGACAACCAGCCGCCGAGAAAATTACAGATATTCGGAATCCGTCACCCAAGGTCATGTAAACATCCAGCATATATCTAGTGATATCTCGGGTGCTATTAGAGATAGCGCAATAAATCAAAGTGAATTATCTGCAGGGGGCTCTGGCGAATGAATCTATGCAGCGGGATCGATCTCGGACCACGAGGGATCGAGAAAACCATCGACACATGGGTCCGGACTGTCAGGGTCAAACAAAAATCCAATATATATCTGGTGATATCTCGGGTGCTATTAGAGATAGGGAAATAAATCAAAGTGCATTGTCTGTAGGAGGCCCTGGCGCATGAATCTGTGCAGCGGGAAATACCTCGGACTACCAGGGGCCGAGAAAACCACCGTTTCATGGGGTCGGACACTCAGGGTCAGGGAAAAATCCAATATAAATCTGGTGATATCTCGGGTGCTATTACAGATAGCGCAATAAATCAAAGTGCATTGTCTGTAGGAGGCCCAGGCGCATGAATCTGTGCAGCGGGATCGACCTCGGACCACCAGGGGCCGAGAAAACCACCGACACATGGGGCCGGACTGTCAGGGTCAAGGAAAAATCCAATATATATCTGGTTATATCTCGGGTGCTATTACAGATAGCGCAATAAATCAAAGTGCATTGTCTGTAGGAGGCCCTGGCGCATGATTCTGTGCAGCGGGATCGACCTCGGACCACCAGGGGCCGAGAAAACCACCGACACATGGGGCCGGACACTCAGGGTCGGGGAAAAATTCAATATATATCTGGTGATATCTCGCATGCTATTATAGATAGCGCAATAAATCAAGCTGCATTGTCTGTAGGAGACCCTGGCGCATGAATATGTGCAGCGGGATCGACCTCGGACCACCAGGGGCCGAGAAATCCACCGACACATGCGGCCGGACTGTCAGGGTCAGGGAAAAATCCAATATAAATCTGGTGATATCTCGGGTGCTATTACAGATAGCGCAATAAATCAAAGTGGATTGTCTGTAGGAGGCCCTGGCGCATGAATCTGTGCAGCGGGATCGACCTCGGACCACCAGGGGCCGAGAAAATCACCGTCTCATGGGGCCGGACTGTCAGGGTCAGGGAAAAATCCAATATATATCTGGTGATATCTCGGGTGCTATTACAGATAGCGCAATAAATCAAAGTGGATTGTCTGTAGGAGGCCCTGGCGCATGAATCGGTGCAGCGGAATAGACCTCGGACCATCGGGGGCTGAGAAAACCAACGTCACATGGGGTCGGACTGTCAGGGTCGGGGAAAATCCAATATATATCTGGTGATATCTCGGGTGCTATTAGAGATAGCGCAATAAATCAAAGTGAATTATCTGCAGGGGGCCCTGGCTCATGAATCTGTGCAGCGGGATCGATCTCGGACCACGAGGGATCGAGAAAACCATCGACACATGGGGCCGGACTGTCAGGGTCAAACAAAAATCCAATATATATCTGGTGATATCTCGGGTGCTATTAGAGATAGCGAAATAAATCAAAGTGCATTGTCTGTAGGAGGCCCTGGCGCATGAATCTGTGCAGCGGGAAAGACCTCGGACTACCAGGGGCCGAGAAAACCACCGTTTCATGGGGTCGGACACTCAGGGTCAGGGAAAAATCCAATATATATCTGGTGATATCTCGGGTGCTATTACAGATAGCGCAATAAATCAAAGTGCATTGTCTGTAGGAGGCCCTGGCGCATGAATCTGTGCAGCGGGATCGACCTCGGACCACCAGGGGCCGAGAAAACCACCGACACATGGGGCCGGACTGTCAGGGTCAGGGAAAAATGCAATATATATCTGGTTATACCTCGGGTGCTATTACAGATAGCGCAATAAATCAAAGTGCATTGTCTGTAGGAGGCCCTGGCGCATAATTCTGTGCAGCGGGATCGACCTCGGACCACCAGGGGCCGAGAAAACAACCGACACATGGGGCCGGACACTCAGGGTCGGGGAAAGATTCAATATATATCTGGTGATATCTAGGGTGCTATTACAGACAGCGCACTAAACCAAAGTGAATTATCTGCAGGGGGCCCTGGCGCATAAATCTGTGCAGGGGGAACGAGCTCGGACCACCAGCCGCCGAGAAAATTACAGATATTCGGAATCCGTCACCCAAGGTCATGTAAAAATCCAGCATATATAAAGTGATATCTCGGGTGCTATTACAGATAGCGCAATAAACCAAAGTGAATTGTCTGCAGGAAGCCCTGGCGCCTGAATCTGTTCAGCGGGATCGACCTCGGACCACGAGGGACCGAGAAAACCATTGACACATGGGGCTGGACTGTAAGGGTCAGGGAAAAATCCAATATATATCTGGTGATATCGCGGGTGCTATTAGAGATAGCGCAATAAATCAAAGTGTATTATCTGCATGGGGCCCTGGCGCATGAATCTGAGCAGCGGGAACGACCTCGGACCACCAGGGGCCGAGAAAACCCCCGTCTCATGGGGCCGGACACTCCGGGTCAGGGGAAAATCAAATATATATATGGTGATATCTCTGGTGCTATTACAGATGGCGCAATAAATCAAAGTGCATTGTCTGTAGGAGTCCCTGGCGCATGAATCCGTGCAGCGGGAACGACCTCGGACCACCAGGGGCCGAGAAAACCACCGTCTCATGGGGCCGGACACTCAGGGTCATGGAAAAATCCAATATATATCTGGTGATATCTAGGGTGCTATTACAGACAGCGCACTAAACCAAAGTGAATTATCTGCAGGGGGCCCTGGCGCATAAATCTGTGCAGGGGGAACGAGCTCGGACCACCAGCCGCCGAGAAAATTACAGATATTCGGAATCCGTCACCCAAGGTCATGTAAAAATCCAGCATATATAAAGTGATATCTCGGGTGCTATTACAGATAGCGCAATAAACAAAAGTGAATTGTCTGCAGGAAGCCCTGGCGCCTGAATCTGTTCAGCGGGTTCGACCTCGGACCACGAGGGACCGAGAAAACCATTGACACATGGGGCTGGACTGTAAGGGTCAGGGAAAAATCCAATATATATCTGGTGATATCGCGGGTGCTATTAGAGATAGCGCAATAAATCAAAGTGAATTATCTGCATGGGGCCCTGGCGCATGAATCTGTGCAGCGGGACCGACCTCGGACCACCAGGGGCCGAGAAAACCCCCGTCTCATGGGGCCGGACCCTCCGGGTCAGGGGAAGATCAAATATATATATGGTGATATCTCTGGTGCTATTACAGATGGCGCAATAAATCAAAGTGAATTATCTGCATGGGGCCCTGGCGCATGAATCTGTGCAGCGGGACCGACCTCGGACCACCAGGGGCCGAGAAACCCCCCGTCTCATGGGACCGGACACTCCGGGTCAGAGGAAAATCAAATATATATATGGTGATATCTCGGGTGCTATTACAGATAGCGCAATAAACAAAAGTGAATTGTCTGCAGGAAGCCCTGGCGCCTGAATCTGTTCAGCGGGAACGACCTCGGACCACCAGGGGCCGAGAAAACCCCCGTCTCATGGGGCCGGACACTCCGGGTCAGGGGAAAATCAAATATATATATGGTGATATCTCTGGTGCTATTACAGATGGCGCAATAAATCAAAGTGAATTATCTGCATGGGGCCCTGGCGCATGAATCTGTGCAGCGGGACCGACCTCGGACCACCAGGGGCCGAGAAAACCCCCGTCTCATGGGACCGGACACTCCGGGTCAGAGGAAAATCAAATATATATATGGTGATATCTCGGGTGCTATTACAGATGGCGCAATAAATCAAAGTGCATTGTCTGCAGCAGGCCCTGGCGCATGAATCTGTGCAGCGGGATCGACCTCGGACCACGAGGGACCGAGAAAACCATAGACACATGGGGACGCACTGTCAGGGTCAACGAAAAATCCAATATATATCTGGTGATATCTCGGGTGCTATTACAGATAGCGCAATAAACCAAAGTGAATTGCCTGCAGGAAGCCTTGGCGCATGAATCTGGTCAGCGGGATCGACCTCGGACCACCAGGGGCCGAGAAAATCACCGTCTCATGGGGCCGGACTGTCAGGGTCTGGGAAAAATCCAATATATATCTGGTGATATCTTGGGTGCTGTTACAGATAGCGCAATAAATCAAAGTGTATTGTCTGTAGTTGGCCCTGGCGCATGAATCTGTGCAGCGGGAACGAACTGGGACCACCTAGGGCCGAGAAAACTACAGACTCATGGGGCCGGACACTCAGGGTCAGGGAAAAATCCAATATATATCTGGTGATATCTCGGGTGCTATTAGAGATATCGCAATTAATCAAAGTGCATTGTCTGTAGGAGGCACTGTTGAGTGAATCTGTGCAGCAGAAACGACCTCGGACCACCAGCCGCCGAGAAAATTACAGATATTCGGAATCCGTCACCCAAGGTCATGTAAACATCCAGCATATATCTAGTGATATCTCGGGTGCTATTAGAGATAGCGCAATAAATCAAAGTGAATTATCTGCATGGGGCCCTGGCGCATGAATCTGTGCAGCGGGACCGACCTCGGACCACCAGGGGCCGAGAAAACCCCCGTCTCATGGGGCCGGACACTCCGGGTCAGGGGAAAATCAAATATATATATGGTGATATCTCTGGTGCTATTACAGATGGCGCAATAAATCAAAGTGAATTATCTGCATGGGGCCCTGGCGCATGAATCTGTGCAGCGGGACCGACCTCGGACCACCAGGGGCCGAGAAAACCCCCGTCTCATGGGACCGGACACTCTGGGTCAGGGGAAAATCAAATATATATATGGTGATATCTCGGGTGCTATTACAGATGGCGCAATAAATCAAAGTGCATTGTCTGTAGGAGGCCCTGGCGCATGAATCTGTGCAGCGGGATCGACCTCGGACCACCAGGGGCCGAGAAAACCACCGTCACATGGGGTCGGACTGTCAGGGTCGGGGAAAATCCAATATATATCTGGTGATATCTCGGGTGCTATTAGAGATAGCGCAATAAATCAAAGTGAATTATCTGCAGGGGGCTCTGGCGAATGAATCTGTGCAGCGGGATCGATCTCGGACCACGAGGGATCGAGAAAACCATCGACACATGGGGCCGGACTGTCAGGGTCAAACAAAAATCCAATATATATCTGGTGATATCTCGGGTGCTATTAGAGATAGGGAAATAAATCAAAGTGCATTGTCTGTAGGAGGCCCTGGCGCATGAATCTGTGCAGCGGGAAAGACCTCGGACTACCAGGGGCCGAGAAAACCACCGTTTCATGGGGTCGGACACTCAGGGTCAGGGAAAAATCCAATATATATCTGGTGACATCTCGGGTGCTATTACAGATGGCGCAATAAATCAAAGTGCATTGTCTGTAGGAGGCCCTGGCGCATGAATCTGTGCAGCGGGATCGACCTCGGACCACCAGGGGCCGAGAAAACCACCGTCACATGGGGTCGGACTGTCAGGGTCGGGGAAAATCCAATATATATCTGGTGATATCTCGGGTGCTATTAGAGATAGCGCAATAAATCAAAGTGAATTATCTGCAGGGGGCTCTGGCGAATGAATCTGTGCAGCGGGATCGATCTCGGACCACGAGGGATCGAGAAAACCATCGACACATGGGGCCGGACTGTCAGGGTCAAACAAAAATCCAATATATATCTGGTGATATCTCGGGTGCTATTAGAGATAGGGAAATAAATCAAAGTGCATTGTCTGTAGGAGGCCCTGGCGCATGAATCTGTGCAGCGGGAAAGACCTCGGACTACCAGGGGCCGAGAAAACCACCGTTTCATGGGGTCGGACACTCAGAGTCAGGGAAAAATCCAATATATATCTGGTGATATCTCGGGTGCTATTACAGATGGCGCAATAAATCAAAGTGCATTGTCTGTAGGAGGCCCTGGCGCATGAATCTGTGCAGCGGGATCGACCTCGGACAACCAGGGGCCGAGAAAACCACCGACACATGGGGCCGGACACTCAGGGTCGGGGAAAAATTCAATATATATCTGGTGATATCTCGCATGCTATCATAGATAGCGCAATAAATCAAGGTGCATTGTCTGTAGGAGGCCCTGGCGCATGAATATGTGCAGCGGGATCGACCTCGGACCACCAGGGGCCGAGAAAACCACCGACACATGCGGCCGGACTGTCAGGGTCAGGGAAAAATCCAATATAAATCTGGTGATATCTCGGGTGCTATTACAGATAGCGCAATAAATCAAAGTTCATTGTCTGTAGGAGGCGCTGGCGCATGAATCTGTGCAGCGGGATCGACCTCGGACCACCACGGGCCGAGAAAACCACCGTCTCATGGGGTCGGACACTCAGGGTCCGAGAAAAATCCAATATATATCTGGTGATATCTCGGCTGCTATTACAGATAGCGCAATAAATCAAAGTGCATTGTCTGTAGGAGGCCCTGGGGCATGAATCTGTTCAGCGTGATCGACCTCGGACCACCAGGGGCCGAGAAAACCACCGTCTCATGGGGTCGGACACTCAGGGTCAGGGAAATATCCGATATATATCTGGTGATATCTCGGGTGCTATTACAGACAGCGCACTAAACCAAAGTGAATTATCTGCAGGGGGCCCTGGCGCATAAATCTGTGCAGCGGGATCGACCTCGGACCACGAGGGACCGAGAAAACCATCGACACATGGGGCCGGTCCGTCAGGGTCAAGGAAAAATCCAATATATATCTGGTGATATCTCGGGTGCTATTAGAGATATGCGCAATAAATCAAAGTGAATTGTCTGCAGGGGGCCCTGGCGCATGAATCTGTGCAGCGGGATCGACCTCGGACCACCAGGGGCCGAGAAAACCACCGTCACATGGGGTCGGACTGTCAGGGTCGAGGAAAATCCAATATATATCTGGTGATATCTCGGGTGCTATTAGAGATAGCGCAATAAATCAAAGTGAATTGTCTGTAGGAGACCCTGGCGCATGAATCTGTGCAGCGGGAAAGACCTCGGACTACCAGGGGCCGAGAAAACCACCGTTTCATGGGGTCGGACACTCAGGGTCAGGGAAAAATCTAATATATATCTGGTGATATCTCTGGTGCTATTACAGATAGCTCAATAAATCAAAGTGCATTGTCTGTAGGAGGCCCTGGCGCATGAATCTGTGCAGCGGGATCGACCTCGGACCACCAGGGGCCGAGAAAACCACCGACACATGGGGCCGGACTGTCAGGGTCAGGGAAAAATCCAATATATATCTGGTTATATCTCGGGTGCTATTACAGATAGCGCAATAAATCAAAGTACATTGTCTGTAGGAGGCCCTGGCGCATGATTCTGTGCAGCGGGATCGACCTCGGACCACCAGGGGCCGAGAAAACCACCGACACATGGGGCCGGACACTCAGGGTCGGGGAAAAATTCAATATATATCTGGTGATATCTCGCATGCTATTATAGATAGCGCAATAAATCAAGGTGCATTGTCTGTAGGAGGCCCTGGCGCATGAATATGTGCAGCGGGATCGACCTCGGACCACCAGGGGCCGAGAAAACCACCGACACATGCGGCCGGACACTCAGGGTCGGGGAAAAATTCAATATATATCTGGTGATATCTCGCATGCTATTACAGATAGCGCAATAAATCAAAGTGCATTGTCTGTAGGAGGCCCTGGCGCATGAATCTGTGCAGCGGGATCGACCTCGGACCACCACGGGCCGAGAAAACCACCGTCTCATGGGGTCGGATTGTCAGGGTCAAGGAAAAATCCGATATATATCTGGTGATATCTCGGGTGCTATTAGAGATAGCGCAATAAATCAGAGTGCATTGTCTGCAGGAGGCCCTAGCGCATGAATCTCTGCAGCGCGAACGAGCTCGGACCACCAGGGGCCGAGAAAATCACCGTCTCATGGGGCCGGACTGTCAGGGTCAGGGAAAAATCCAATATATATCTGGTGATATCTCGGGTGCTATTACAGATAGCGCAATAAATCAAAGTGAATTATCTGCATGGGGCCCTGGCGCATGAATCTGTGCAGCGGGAACGACCTCGGACCACCAGGGGCCGAGAAAACTCCCGTCTCATGGGACCGGACACTCCGGGTCAGGGGAAAATCAAATATATATATGGTGATATCTCGGGTGCTATTACAGATGGCGCAATAAATCAAAGTGCATTGTCTGCAGGAGGTCCTGGCGCATGAATCTGTGCAGCGGGAAAGACCTCGGACCACCATGGGCCGAGAAAACCACCGTCTCATGGGGCCGGACTGTCAGGGTCAAGGAAAAATCCAATATATATCTGGTGATATCTCGGGTGCTATTAGAGATATGCGCAATAAATCAAAGTGAATTGTCTGCAGGGGGCCCTGGCGCATGAATCTGTGCAGCGGGAAAGACCTCGGACTACCAGGGGCCGAGAAAACCAGCGACACATGCGGCCGGACTGTCAGGGTCAGGGAAAAATCCAATATAAATCTGGTGATATCTCGGGTGCTATTACAGATAGCGCAATAAATCAAAGTTCATTGTCTGTAGGAGGCCCTGGCGCATGAATCTGTGCAGCGGGATCGACCTCGGACCACCACGGGCCGAGAAAACCACCGTCTCATGGGGTCGGACACTCAGGGTCCGAGAAAAATCCAATATATATCTGGTGATATCTCGGCTGCTATTACAGATAGCGCAATAAATCAAAGTGCATTGTCTGTAGGAGGCCCTGGCGCATGAATCTGTTCAGCGTGATCGACCTCGGACCACCACGGGCCGAGAAAACCACCGTCTCATGGGGTCGGACACTCAGGGTCAGGGAAATATCCGATATATATCTGGTGATATCTCGGGTGCTATTAGAGATAGCATAGTAAATCAAAGTGCATTGTCTGTAGGTGGCCCTGGCGCATGAATCTGTGCAGCGGGATCGACCTCGGACCACTAGGGGCCGAGAAAATCACCGTCACATGGGGCCGTACACTCAGGGTCAGGGAAATATCCAATATATATCTGGTGATATCTCGGGTGCTATTACAGTTAGCGCAATAAATCAAAGTGCATTGTCTGCAGGAAGCCTTGGCGCATGAATCTGTTCAGCGTGATCGACCTCGGACCACCACGGGCCGAGAAAACCACCGTCTCATGGGGTCGGACACTCAGGGTCAGGGAAATATCCGATATATATCTGGTGATATCTCGGGTGCTATTAGAGATAGCGCACTAAACCAAAGTGAATTATCTGCAGGGGGCCCTGGCGCATAAATCTGTGCAGCGGGATCGACCTCGGACCACGAGGGACCGAGAAAACCATCGACACATGGGGCCGGTCCGTCAGGGTCAAAGAAAAATCCAATATATATCTGGTGATATCTCGGGTGCTATTAGAGATATGCGCAATAAATCAAAGTGAATTGTCTGCAGGGGGCCGTGGCGCATGAATCTGTGCAGCGGGATCGACCTCGGACCACCAGGGGCCGAGAAAACCACCGTCACATGGGGTCGGACTGTCAGGGTCGAGGAAAATCCAATATATATCTGGTGTTATCTCGGGTGCTATTAGAGATAGCGCAATAAATCAAAGTGAATTGTCTGTAGGAGGCCCTGGCGCATGAATCTGTGCAGCGGGAAAGACCTCGGACTACCAGGGGCCGAGAAAACCACCGTTTCATGGGGTCGGACACTCAGGGTCAGGCAAAAATCCAATATATATCTGGTGATATCTCGGGTGCTATTACAGATAGCGCAATAAATCAAAGTGCATTGTCTGTAGGAGGCCCTGACGCATGAATCTGTGCAGCGGGATCGACCTCGGACCACCAGGGGCCGAGAAAACCACCGACATGGGGCCGGACTGTCAGGGTCAGGGAAAAATCCAATATATATCTGGTTATATCTCGGGTGCTATTACAGATAGCGCAATAAATCAAAGTGCATTGTCTGTAGGAGGCCCTGGCGCATGAATCTGTGCAGCGGGAAAGACCTCGGACTACCAGGGACCGAGAAAACCACCGTTTCATGGGGTCGGACACTCAGGGTCAGGGAAAAATCCAATATATATCTGGTGATATCTCGGGTGCTATTACAGATGGCGCAATAAATCAAAGTGCATTGTCTGTAGGAGGCCCTGGCGCATGAATCTGTGCAGCGGGATCGACCTCGGACCACCAGGGGCCGAGAAAACCACCGTCACATGGGGTCGGACTGTCAGGGTCGGGGAAAATCCAATATATATCTGGTGATATCTCGGGTGCTATTAGAGATAGCGCAATAAATCAAAGTGAATTATCTGCAGGGGGTTCTGGCGAATGAATCTGTGTAGCGGGATCGATCTCGGACCACGAGGGATCGAGAAAACCATCGACACATGGGGCCGGACTGTCAGGGTCAAACAAAAATCTAATATATATCTGGTGATATCTCGGGTGCTATTAGAGATAGGGAAATAAATCAAAGTGCATTGTCTGTAGGAGGCCCTGGCGCATGAATCTGTGCAGCGGGAAAGACCTCGGACTACCAGGGGCCGAGAAAACCACCGTTTCATGGGGTCGGACACTCAGGGTCAGGGAAAAATCCAATATATATCTGGTGATATCTCGGGTGCTATTACAGATAGCGCAATAAATCAAAGTGCATTGTCTGTAGGAGGCCCTGACGCATGAATCTGTGCAGCGGGATCGACCTCGGACCACCAGGGGCCGAGAAAACCACCGACACATGGGGCCGGACTGTCAGGGTCAGGGAAAAATCCAATATATATCTGGTTATATCTCGGGTGCTATTACAGATAGCGCAATAAATCAAAGTGCATTGTCTGTAGGAGGCCCTGGCGCATGAATCTGTGCAGCGGGAAAGACCTCGGACTACCAGGGGCCGAGAAAACCACCGTTTCATGGGGTCGGACACTCAGGGTCAGGGAAAAATCCAATATATATCTGGTGATATCTCGGGTGCTATTACAGATGGCGCAATAAATCAAAGTGCATTGTCTGTAGGAGGCCCTGGCGCATGAATCTGTGCAGCGGGATCGACCTCGGACCACCAGGGGCCGAGAAAACCACCGTCACATGGGGTCGGACTGTCAGGGTCGGGGAAAATCCAATATATATCTGGTGATATCTCGGGTGCTATTAGAGATAGCGCAATAAATCAAAGTGAATTATCTGCAGGGGGCTCTGGCGAATGAATCTGTGCAGCGGGATCGATCTCGGACCACGAGGGATCGAGAAAACCATCGACACATGGGGCCGGACTGTCAGGGTCAAACAAAAATCCAATATATATCTGGTGATATCTCGGGTGCTATTGGAGATAGGGAAATAAATCAAAGTGCATTGTCTGTAGGAGGCCCTGGCGCATGAATCTGTGCAGCGGGAAAGACCTCGGACTACCAGGGGCCGAGAAAACCACCGTTTCATGGGGTCGGACACTCAGGGTCAGGGAAAAATCCAATATATATCTGGTGATATCTCGGGTGCTATTACAGATGGCGCAATAAATCAAAGTGCATTGTCTGCAGGGGGCCCTGGCGCATGAATCTGTGCAGCGGGAAAGACCTCGGACTACCAGGGGCCGAGAAAACCAGCGACACATGCGGCCGGACTGTCAGGGTCAGGGAAAAATCCAATATAAATCTGGTGATATCTCGGGTGCTATTACAGATAGCGCAATAAATCAAAGTTCATTGTCTGTAGGAGGCCCTGGCGCATGAATCTGTGCAGCGGGATCGACCTCGGACCACCACGGGCCGAGAAAACCACCGTCTCATGGGGTCGGACACTCAGGGTCCGAGAAAAATCCAATATATATCTGGTGATATCTCGGCTGCTATTACAGATAGCGCAATAAATCAAAGTGCATTGTCTGTAGGAGGCCCTGGCGCATGAATCTGTTCAGCGTGATCGACCTCGGACCACCACGGGCCGAGAAAACCACCGTCTCATGGGGTCGGACACTCAGGGTCAGGGAAATATCCGATATATATCTGGTGATATCTCGGGTGCTATTAGAGATAGCATAGTAAATCAAAGTGCATTGTCTGTAGGTGGCCCTGGCGCATGAATCTGTGCAGCGGGATCGACCTCGGACCACTAGGGGCCGAGAAAATCACCGTCACATGGGGCCGTACACTCAGGGTCAGGGAAATATCCAATATATATCTGGTGATATCTCGGGTGCTATTACAGTTAGCGCAATAAATCAAAGTGCATTGTCTGCAGGAAGCCTTGGCGCATGAATCTGTTCAGCGTGATCGACCTCGGACCACCACGGGCCGAGAAAACCACCGTCTCATGGGGTCGGACACTCAGGGTCAGGGAAATATCCGATATATATCTGGTGATATCTCGGGTGCTATTAGAGATAGCGCACTAAACCAAAGTGAATTATCTGCAGGGGGCCCTGGCGCATAAATCTGTGCAGCGGGATCGACCTCGGACCACGAGGGACCGAGAAAACCATCGACACATGGGGCCGGTCCGTCAGGGTCAAAGAAAAATCCAATATATATCTGGTGATATCTCGGGTGCTATTAGAGATATGCGCAATAAATCAAAGTGAATTGTCTGCAGGGGGCCGTGGCGCATGAATCTGTGCAGCGGGATCGACCTCGGACCACCAGGGGCCGAGAAAACCACCGTCACATGGGGTCGGACTGTCAGGGTCGAGGAAAATCCAATATATATCTGGTGTTATCTCGGGTGCTATTAGAGATAGCGCAATAAATCAAAGTGAATTGTCTGTAGGAGGCCCTGGCGCATGAATCTGTGCAGCGGGAAAGACCTCGGACTACCAGGGGCCGAGAAAACCACCGTTTCATGGGGTCGGACACTCAGGGTCAGGCAAAAATCCAATATATATCTGGTGATATCTCGGGTGCTATTACAGATAGCGCAATAAATCAAAGTGCATTGTCTGTAGGAGGCCCTGACGCATGAATCTGTGCAGCGGGATCGACCTCGGACCACCAGGGGCCGAGAAAACCACCGACATGGGGCCGGACTGTCAGGGTCAGGGAAAAATCCAATATATATCTGGTTATATCTCGGGTGCTATTACAGATAGCGCAATAAATCAAAGTGCATTGTCTGTAGGAGGCCCTGGCGCATGAATCTGTGCAGCGGGAAAGACCTCGGACTACCAGGGACCGAGAAAACCACCGTTTCATGGGGTCGGACACTCAGGGTCAGGGAAAAATCCAATATATATCTGGTGATATCTCGGGTGCTATTACAGATGGCGCAATAAATCAAAGTGCATTGTCTGTAGGAGGCCCTGGCGCATGAATCTGTGCAGCGGGATCGACCTCGGACCACCAGGGGCCGAGAAAACCACCGTCACATGGGGTCGGACTGTCAGGGTCGGGGAAAATCCAATATATATCTGGTGATATCTCGGGTGCTATTAGAGATAGCGCAATAAATCAAAGTGAATTATCTGCAGGGGGTTCTGGCGAATGAATCTGTGTAGCGGGATCGATCTCGGACCACGAGGGATCGAGAAAACCATCGACACATGGGGCCGGACTGTCAGGGTCAAACAAAAATCTAATATATATCTGGTGATATCTCGGGTGCTATTAGAGATAGGGAAATAAATCAAAGTGCATTGTCTGTAGGAGGCCCTGGCGCATGAATCTGTGCAGCGGGAAAGACCTCGGACTACCAGGGGCCGAGAAAACCACCGTTTCATGGGGTCGGACACTCAGGGTCAGGGAAAAATCCAATATATATCTGGTGATATCTCGGGTGCTATTACAGATAGCGCAATAAATCAAAGTGCATTGTCTGTAGGAGGCCCTGACGCATGAATCTGTGCAGCGGGATCGACCTCGGACCACCAGGGGCCGAGAAAACCACCGACACATGGGGCCGGACTGTCAGGGTCAGGGAAAAATCCAATATATATCTGGTTATATCTCGGGTGCTATTACAGATAGCGCAATAAATCAAAGTGCATTGTCTGTAGGAGGCCCTGGCGCATGAATCTGTGCAGCGGGAAAGACCTCGGACTACCAGGGGCCGAGAAAACCACCGTTTCATGGGGTCGGACACTCAGGGTCAGGGAAAAATCCAATATATATCTGGTGATATCTCGGGTGCTATTACAGATGGCGCAATAAATCAAAGTGCATTGTCTGTAGGAGGCCCTGGCGCATGAATCTGTGCAGCGGGATCGACCTCGGACCACCAGGGGCCGAGAAAACCACCGTCACATGGGGTCGGACTGTCAGGGTCGGGGAAAATCCAATATATATCTGGTGATATCTCGGGTGCTATTAGAGATAGCGCAATAAATCAAAGTGAATTATCTGCAGGGGGCTCTGGCGAATGAATCTGTGCAGCGGGATCGATCTCGGACCACGAGGGATCGAGAAAACCATCGACACATGGGGCCGGACTGTCAGGGTCAAACAAAAATCCAATATATATCTGGTGATATCTCGGGTGCTATTGGAGATAGGGAAATAAATCAAAGTGCATTGTCTGTAGGAGGCCCTGGCGCATGAATCTGTGCAGCGGGAACGACCTCGGACCACCAGGGGCCGAGAAAACTCCCGTCTCATGGGACCGGACACTCCGGGTCAGGGGAAAATCAAATATATATATGGTGATATCTCGGGTGCTATTACAGATGGCGCAATAAATCAAAGTGCATTGTCTGCAGGGGGCCCTGGCGCATGAATCTGTGCAGCGGGAAAGACCTCGGACTACCAGGGGCCGAGAAAACCAGCGACACATGCGGCCGGACTGTCAGGGTCAGGGAAAAATCCAATATAAATCTGGTGATATCTCGGGTGCTATTACAGATAGCGCAATAAATCAAAGTTCATTGTCTGTAGGAGGCCCTGGCGCATGAATCTGTGCAGCGGGATCGACCTCGGACCACCACGGGCCGAGAAAACCACCGTCTCATGGGGTCGGACACTCAGGGTCCGAGAAAAATCCAATATATATCTGGTGATATCTCGGCTGCTATTACAGATAGCGCAATAAATCAAAGTGCATTGTCTGTAGGAGGCCCTGGCGCATGAATCTGTTCAGCGTGATCGACCTCGGACCACCACGGGCCGAGAAAACCACCGTCTCATGGGGTCGGACACTCAGGGTCAGGGAAATATCCGATATATATCTGGTGATATCTCGGGTGCTATTACAGTTAGCGCAATAAATCAAAGTGCATTGTCTGCAGGAAGCCTTGGCGCATGAATCTGTTCAGCGTGATCGACCTCGGACCACCACGGGCCGAGAAAACCACCGTCTCATGGGGTCGGACACTCAGGGTCAGGGAAATATCCGATATATATCTGGTGATATCTCGGGTGCTATTAGAGATAGCGCACTAAACCAAAGTGAATTATCTGCAGGGGGCCCTGGCGCAAAAATCTGTGCAGCGGGATCGACCTCGGACCACGAGGGACCGAGAAAACCATCGACACATGGGGCCGGTCCGTCAGGGTCAAAGAAAAATCCAATATATATCTGGTGATATCTCGGGTGCTATTAGAGATATGCGCAATAAATCAAAGTGAATTGTCTGCAGGGGGCCGTGGCGCATGAATCTGTGCAGCGGGATCGACCTCGGACCACCAGGGGCCGAGAAAACCACCGTCACATGGGGTCGGACTGTCAGGGTCGAGGAAAATCCAATATATATCTGGTGATATCTCGGGTGCTATTAGAGATAGCGCAATAAATCAAAGTGAATTGTCTGTAGGAGGCCCTGGCGCATGAATCTGTGCAGCGGGAAAGACCTCGGACTACCAGGGGCCGAGAAAACCACCGTTTCATGGGGTCGGACACTCAGGGTCAGGGAAAAATCCAATATATATCTGGTGATATCTCGGGTGCTATTACAGATAGCGCAATAAATCAAAGTGCATTGTCTGTAGGAGGCCCTGACGCATGAATCTGTGCAGCGGGATCGACCTCGGACCACCAGGGGCCGAGAAAACCACCGACACATGGGGCCGGACTGTCAGGGTCAGGGAAAAATCCAATATATATCTGGTTATATCTCGGGTGCTATTACAGATAGCGCAATAAATCAAAGTGCATTGTCTGTAGGAGGCCCTGGCGCATGAATCTGTGCAGCGGGAAAGACCTCGGACTACCAGGGACCGAGAAAACCACCGTTTCATGGGGTCGGACACTCAGGGTCAGGGAAAAATCCAATATATATCTGGTGATATCTCGGGTGCTATTACAGATGGCGCAATAAATCAAAGTGCATTGTCTGTAGGAGGCCCTGGCGCATGAATCTGTGCAGCGGGATCGACCTCGGACCACCAGGGGCCGAGAAAACCACCGTCACATGGGGTCGGACTGTCAGGGTCGGGGAAAATCCAATATATATCTGGTGATATCTCGGGTGCTATTAGAGATAGCGCAATAAATCAAAGTGAATTATCTGCAGGGGGTTCTGGCGAATGAATCTGTGTAGCGGGATCGATCTCGGACCACGAGGGATCGAGAAAACCATCGACACATGGGGCCGGACTGTCAGGGTCAAACAAAAATCCAATATATATCTGGTGATATCTCGGGTGCTATTAGAGATAGGGAAATAAATCAAAGTGCATTGTCTGTAGGAGGCCCTGGCGCATGAATCTGTGCAGCGGGAAAGACCTCGGACTACCAGGGGCCGAGAAAACCACCGTTTCATGGAGTCGGACACTCAGGGTCAGGGAAAAATCCAATATATATCTGGTGATATCTCGGGTGCTATTACAGATGGCGCAATAAATCAAAGTGCATTGTCTGTAGGAGGCCCTGGCGCATGAATCTGTGCAGGGGGATCGACCTCGGACCACCAGGTGCCGAGAAAACCACCGACACATGCGGCCGGACTGTCAGGGTCAGGGAAAAATCCAATATAAATGTGGTGATATCTCGGGTGCTATTACAGATAGCGCAATAAATCAAAGTGCATTGTCTGTGGGAGGCCCTGGCGCATGAATCTGTGCAGCGGGATCGACCTCGGACAACCAGGGGCCGAGAAAACCACCGACACATGGGGCCGGACACTCAGGGTCGGGGAAAAATTCAATATATATCTGGTGATATCTCGCATGCTATCATAGATAGCGCAATAAATCAAGGTGCATTGTCTGTAGGAGGCCCTGGCGCATGAATATGTGCAGCGGGATCGACCTCGGACCACCAGGGGCCGAGAAAACCACCGACACATGCGGCCGGACTGTCAGGGTCAGGGAAAAATCCAATATAAATCTGGTGATATCTCGGGTGCTATTACAGATAGCGCAATAAATCAAAGTTCATTGTCTGTAGGAGGCCCTGGCGCATGAATCTGTGCAGCGGGATCGACCTCGGACCACCACGGGCCGAGAAAACCACCGTCTCATGGGGTCGGACACTCAGGGTCCGAGAAAAATCCAATATATATCTGGTGATATCTCGGCTGCTATTACAGATAGCGCAATAAATCAAAGTGCATTGTCTGTAGGAGGCCCTGGCGCATGAATCTGTTCAGCGTGATCGACCTCGGACCACCACGGGCCGAGAAAACCACCGTCTCATGGGGTCGGACACTCAGGGTCAGGGAAATATCCGATATATATCTGGTGATATCTCGGGTGCTATTAGAGATAGCATAGTAAATCAAAGTGCATTGTCTGTAGGTGGCCCTGGCGCATGAATCTGTGCAGCGGGATCGACCTCGGACCACTAGGGGCCGAGAAAATCACCGTCACATGGGGCCGTACACTCAGGGTCAGGGAAATATCCAATATATATCTGGTGATATCTCGGGTGCTATTACAGTTAGCGCAATAAATCAAAGTGCATTGTCTGCAGGAAGCCGTGGCGCATGAATCTGTTCAGCGTGATCGACCTCGGACCACCACGGGCCGAGAAAACCACCGTCTCATGGGGCCGGACACTCAGGGTCATGCAAAAATCCAATATATATCTGGTGATATCTAGGGTGCTATTACAGACAGCGCACTAAACCAAAGTGAATTATCTGCAGGGGGCCCTGGCGCATAAATCTGTGCAGCGGGATCGACCTCGGACCACGAGGGACCGAGAAAACCATCGACACATGGGGCCGGTCCGTCAGGGTCAAGGAAAAATCCAATATATATCTGGTGATATCTCGGGTGCTATTAGAGATATGCGCAATAAATCAAAGTGAATTGTCTGCAGGGGGCCCTGGCGCATGAATCTGTGCAGCGGGATCGACCTCGGACCACCAGGGGCCGAGAAAACCACCGTCACATGGGGTCGGACTGTCAGGGTCGAGGAAAATCCAATATATATCTGGTGATATCTCGGGTGCTATTAGAGATAGCGCAATAAATCAAAGTGAATTGTCTGTAGGAGGCCCTGGCGCATGAATCTGTGCAGCGGGAAAGACCTCGGACTACCAGGGGCCGAGAAAACCACCGTTTCATGGGGTCGGACACTCAGGGTCAGGGAAAAATCCAATATATATCTGGTGATATCTCGGGTGCTATGACAGATAGCGCAATAAATCAAAGTGCATTGTCTGTAGGAGGCCCTGGCGCATGAATCTGTGCAGCGGGATCGACCTCGGACCACCAGGGGCCGAGAAAACCACCGACACATGGGGCCGGACTGTCAGGGTCAGGGAAAAATTCAATATATATCTGGTGATATCTCGCATGCTATTATAGATAGCGCAATAAATCTAGGTGCATTGTCTGTAGGAGGCCCTGGCGCATGAATATGTGCAGCGGGATCGACCTCGGACCACCAGGGGCCGAGAACACCACCGACACATGCGGCCGGACACTCAGGGTCGGGGAAAAATTCAATATATATCTGGTGATATCTCGCATGCTATTATAGATAGCGCAATAAATCAAGGTGCATTGTCTGTAGGAGGCCCTGGCGCATGAATATGTGCAGCGGGATCGACCTCGGACCACCAGGGGCCGAGAAAACCACCGACTCATGCGGCCGGACACTCAGGGTCGGGGAAAAATTCAATATATATCTGGTGATATCTCGCATGCTATTACAGATAGCGCAATAAATCAAAGTGCATTGTCTGTAGTAGGCCCTGGCGCATGAATCTGTGCAGCGGGATCGACCTCGGACCACCACGGGCCGAGAAAACCACCGTCTCATGGGGTCGGATTGTCAGGGTCAGGGAAAAATCCGATATATATCTGGTGATATCTCGGGTGCTATTAGAGATAGCATAATAAATCAGAGTGCATTGTCTGCAGGAGGCCCTAGCGCATGAATCTGTGCAGCGCGAACGAGCTCGGACCACCAGGGGCCGAGAAAATCACCGTCTCATGGGGCCGGACTGTCAGGGTCAGGGAAAAATCCAATATATATCTGGTGATATCTCGGGTGCTATTACAGATAGCGCAATAAATCAAAGTGAATTATCTGCATGGGGCCCTGGCGCATGAATCTGTGCAGCGGGAACGACCTCGGACCACCAGGGGCCGAGAAAACTCCCGTCTCATGGGACCGGACACTCCGGGTCAGGGGAAAATCAAATATATATATGGTGATATCTCGGGTGCTATTACAGATGGCGCAATAAATCAAAGTGCATTGTCTGCAGGAGGTCCTGGCGCATGAATCTGTGCAGCGGGAAAGACCTCGGACCACCATGGGCCGAGAAAACCACCGTCTCATGGGGCCGGACTGTCAGGGTCAGGGAAAAATCCAATATATATCTGGTGATATCTCGGGTGCTATTAGAGATATGCGCAATAAATCAAAGTGAATTGTCTGCAGGGGGCCCTGGCGCATGAATCTGTGCAGCGGGATCGACCTCGGACCACCAGGGGCCGAGAAAACCACCGTCACATGGGGTCGGACTGTCAGGGTCGGGGAAAATCCAATATATATCTGGTGATATCTCGGGTGCTATTAGAGATAGCGCAATAAATCAAAGTGAATTGTCTGTAGGAGGCCCTGGCGCATGAATCTGTGCAGCGGGAAAGACCTCGGACTACCAGGGGCCGAGAAAACCACCGTTTCATGGGGTCGGACACTCAGGGTCAGGGAAAAATCCAATATATATCTGGTGATATCTCGGGTGCTATGACAGATAGCGCAATAAATCAAAGTGCATTGTCTGTAGGAGGCCCTGGCGCATGAATCTGTGCAGCGGGATCGACCTCGGACCACCAGGGGCCGAGAAAACCACCGACACATGGGGCCGGACTGTCAGGGTCAGGGAAAAATTCAATATATATCTGGTGATATCTCGCATGCTATTATAGATAGCGCAATAAATCTAGGTGCATTGTCTGTAGGAGGCCCTGGCGCATGAATATGTGCAGCGGGATCGACCTCGGACCACCAGGGGCCGAGAACACCACCGACACATGCGGCCGGACACTCAGGGTCGGGGAAAAATTCAATATATATCTGGTGATATCTCGCATGCTATTATAGATAGCGCAATAAATCAAGGTGCATTGTCTGTAGGAGGCCCTGGCGCATGAATATGTGCAGCGGGATCGACCTCGGACCACCAGGGGCCGAGAAAACCACCGACTCATGCGGCCGGACACTCAGGGTCGGGGAAAAATTCAATATATATCTGGTGATATCTCGCATGCTATTACAGATAGCGCAATAAATCAAAGTGCATTGTCTGTAGTAGGCCCTGGCGCATGAATCTGTGCAGCGGGATCGACCTCGGACCACCACGGGCCGAGAAAACCACCGTCTCATGGGGTCGGATTGTCAGGGTCAGGGAAAAATCCGATATATATCTGGTGATATCTCGGGTGCTATTAGAGATAGCATAATAAATCAGAGTGCATTGTCTGCAGGAGGCCCTAGCGCATGAATCTGTGCAGCGCGAACGAGCTCGGACCACCAGGGGCCGAGAAAATCACCGTCTCATGGGGCCGGACTGTCAGGGTCAGGGAAAAATCCAATATATATCTGGTGATATCTCGGGTGCTATTACAGATAGCGCAATAAATCAAAGTGAATTATCTGCATGGGGCCCTGGCGCATGAATCTGTGCAGCGGGAACGACCTCGGACCACCAGGGGCCGAGAAAACTCCCGTCTCATGGGACCGGACACTCCGGGTCAGGGGAAAATCAAATATATATATGGTGATATCTCGGGTGCTATTACAGATGGCGCAATAAATCAAAGTGCATTGTCTGCAGGAGGTCCTGGCGCATGAATCTGTGCAGCGGGAAAGACCTCGGACCACCATGGGCCGAGAAAACCACCGTCTCATGGGGCCGGACTGTCAGGGTCAGGGAAAAATCCAATATATATCTGGTGATATCTCGGGTGCTATTAGAGATATGCGCAATAAATCAAAGTGAATTGTCTGCAGGGGGCCCTGGCGCATGAATCTGTGCAGCGGGATCGACCTCGGACCACCAGGGGCCGAGAAAACCACCGTCACATGGGGTCGGACTGTCAGGGTCGGGGAAAATCCAATATATATCTGGTGATATCTCGGGTGCTATTAGAGATAGCGCAATAAATCAAAGTGAATTATCTGCAGGGGGCTCTGGCGAATGAATCTGTGCAGCGGGATCGATCTCGGACCACGAGGGATCGAGAAAACCATCGACACATGGGGCCGGACTGTCAGGGTCAAACAAAAATCCAATATATATCTGGTGATATCTCGGGTGCTATTAGAGATAGGGAAATAAATCAAAGTGCATTGTCTGTAGGAGGCCCTGGCGCATGAATCTGTGCAGCGGGAAAGACCTCGGACTACCAGGGGCCGAGAAAACCACCGTTTCATGGGGTCGGACACTCAGGGTCAGGGAAAAATCCAATATATATCTGGTGATATCTCGGGTGCTATTACAGATGGCGCAATAAATCAAAGTGCATTGTCTGTAGGAGGCCCTGGCGCATGAATCTGTGCAGCGGGATCGACCTCGGACCACCAGGGGCCGAGAAAACCACCGACACATGCGGCCGGACTGTCAGGGTCAGGGAAAAATCCAATATAAATCTGGTGATATCTCGGGTGCTATTACAGATAGCGCAATAAATCAAAGTGCATTGTCTGTGGGAGGCCCTGGCGCATGAATCTGTGCAGCGGGATCGACCTCGGACAACCAGGGGCCGAGAAAACCACCGACACATGGGGCCGGACACTCAGGGTCGGGGAAAAATTCAATATATATCTGGTGATATCTCGCATGCTATCATAGATAGCGCAATAAATCAAGGTGCATTGTCTGTAGGAGGCCCTGGCGCATGAATATGTGCAGCGGGATCGACCTCGGACCACCAGGGGCCGAGAAAACCAACGACACATGCGGCCGGACTGTCCGGGTCAGGGAAAAATCCAATATAAATCTGGTGATATCTCGGGTGCTATTACAGATAGCGCAATAAATCAAAGTGCATTGTCTGTGGGAGTCCCTGGCGCATGAATCTGTGCAGCGGGATCGACCTCGGAACACCACGGGCCGAGAAAACCACCGTCTCATGGGGTCGGACACTCAGGGTCCGAGAAAAATCCAATATATATCTGGTGATATCCCGCATGCTATCATAGATAGCGCAATAAATCAAGGTGCATTGTCTGTAGGAGGCCCTGGCGCATGAATATGTGCAGCGGGATCGACCTCGGACCACCAGGGGCCGAGAAAACCACCGACACATGCGGCTGGACTGTCAGGGTCAGGGAAAAATCCAATATAAATCTGGTGATATCTCGGGTGCTATTACAGATAGCGCAATAAATCAAAGTTCATTGTCTGTAGGAGGCCCTGGCGCATGAATCTGTGCAGCGGGATCGACCTCGGACCACCACGGGCCGAGAAAACCACCGTCTCATGGGGTCGTACACTCAGGGTCCGAGAAAAATCCAATATATATCTGGTGATATCTCGGCTGCTATTACAGATAGCGCAATAAATCAAAGTGCATTGTCTGTAGGAGGCCCTGGCGCATGAATCTGTTCAGCGTGATCGACCTCGGACCACCACGGGCCGAGAAAACCACCGTCTCATGGGGTCGGACACTCAGGGTCAGGGAAATATCCGATATATATCTGGTGATATCTCGGGTGCTATTAGAGATAGCATAGTAAATCAAAGTGCATTGTCTGTAGGTGGCCCTGGCGCATGAATCTGTGCAGCGGGATCGACCTCGGACCACTAGGGGCCGAGAAAATCACCGTCACATGGGGCCGTACACTCAGGGTCAGGGAAATATCCAATATATATCTGGTGATATCTCGGGTGCTATTACAGTTAGCGCAATAAATCAAAGTGCATTGTCTGCAGGAAGCCTTGGCGCATGAATCTGTTCAGCGTGATCGACCTCGGACCACCACGGGCCGAGAAAACCACCGTCTCATGGGGTCGGACACTCAGGGTCAGGGAAATATCCGATATATATCTGATGATATCTCGGGTGCTATTAGAGATAGCATAGTAAATCAAAGTGCATTGTCTGCAGGAGGCCCTGGCGCATGAATCTGTGCAGCGGGATCGACCTCGGACCACCACGGGCCGAGAAAACCACCGTCTCATGGGGTCGGATTGTCAGGGTCAGGGAAAAATCCGATATATATCTGGTGATATCTCGGGTGCTATTAGAGATAGCGCAATAAATCAGAGTGCATTGTCTGCAGGAGGCCCTAGCGCATGAATCTGTGCAGCGCGAACGAGCTCGGACCACCAGGGGCCGAGAAAATCACCGTCTCATGGGGCCGGACTGTCAGGGTCAGGGAAAAATCCAATATATATCTGGTGATATCTCGGGTGCTATTACAGATAGCGCAATAAATCAAAGTGAATTATCTGCATGGGGCCCTGGCGCATGAATCTGTGCAGCGGGAACGACCTCGGACCACCAGGGGCCGAGAAAACTCCCGTCTCATGGGACCGGACACTCCGGGTCAGGGGAAAATCAAATATATATATGGTGATATCTCGGGTGCTATTACAGATGGCGCAATAAATCAAAGTGCATTGTCTGCAGGAGGTCCTGGCGCATGAATCTGTGCAGCGGGAAAGACCTCGGACCACCATGGGCCGAGAAAACCACCGTCTCATGGGGCCGGACTGTCAGGGTCAGGGAAAAATCCAATATATATCTGGTGATATCTCGGGTGCTATTAGAGATATGCGCAATAAATCAAAGTGAATTGTCTGCAGGGGGCCCTGGCGCATGAATCTGTGCAGCGGGATCGACCTCGGACCACCAGGGGCCGAGAAAACCACCGTCACATGGGGTCGGACTGTCAGGGTCGGGGAAAATCCAATATATATCTGGTGATATCTCGGGTGCTATTAGAGATAGCGCAATAAATCAAAGTGAATTATCTGCAGGGGGCTCTGGCGAATGAATCTGTGCAGCGGGATCGATCTCGGACCACGAGGGATCGAGAAAACCATCGACACATGGGGCCGGACTGTCAGGGTCAAACAAAAATCCAATATATATCTGGTGATATCTCGGGTGCTATTAGAGATAGGGAAATAAATCAAAGTGCATTGTCTGTAGGAGGCCCTGGCGCATGAATCTGTGCAGCGGGAAAGACCTCGGACTACCAGGGGCCGAGAAAACCACCGTTTCATGGGGTCGGACACTCAGGGTCAGGGAAAAATCCAATATATATCTGGTGATATCTCGGGTGCTATTACAGATGGCGCAATAAATCAAAGTGCATTGTCTGTAGGAGGCCCTGGCGCATGAATCTGTGCAGCGGGATCGACCTCGGACCACCAGGGGCCGAGAAAACCACCGACACATGCGGCCGGACTGTCAGGGTCAGGGAAAAATCCAATATAAATCTGGTGATATCTCGGGTGCTATTACAGATAGCGCAATAAATCAAAGTGCATTGTCTGTGGGAGGCCCTGGCGCATGATTCTGTGCAGCGGGATCGACCTCGGACAACCAGGGGCCGAGAAAACCACCGACACATGGGGCCGGACACTCAGGGTCGGGGAAAAATTCAATATATATCTGGTGATATCTCGCATGCTATTATAGATAGCGCAATAAATCAAGGTGCATTGTCTGTAGGAGGCCCTGGCGCATGAATATGTGCAGCGGGATCGACCTCGGACCACCAGGGGCCGAGAAAACCACCGACTCATGCGGCCGGACACTCAGGGTCGGGGAAAAATTCAATATATATCTGGTGATATCTCGCATGCTATTACAGATAGCGCAATAAATCAAAGTGCATTGTCTGTAGGAGGCCCTGGCGCATGAATCTGTGCAGCGGGATCGACCTCGGACCACCACGGGCCGAGAAAACCACCGTCTCATGGGGTCGGATTGTCAGGGTCAGGGAAAAATCCGATATATATCTGGTGATATCTCGGGTGCTATTAGAGATAGCATAATAAATCAGAGTGCATTGTCTGCAGGAGGCCCTAGCGCATGAATCTCTGCAGCGCGAACGAGCTCGGACCACCAGGGGCCGAGAAAATCACCGTCTCATGGGGCCGGACTGTCAGGGTCAGGGAAAAATCCAATATATATCTGGTGATATCTCGGGTGCTATTACAGATAGCGCAATAAATCAAAGTGAATTATCTGCATGGGGCCCTGGCGCATGAATCTGTGCAGCGGGAACGACCTCGGACCACCAGGGGCCGAGAAAACTCCCGTCTCATGGGACCGGACACTCCGGGTCAGGGGAAAATCAAATATATATATGGTGATATCTCGGGTGCTATTACAGATGGCGCAATAAATCAAAGTGCATTGTCTGCAGGAGGTCCTGGCGCATGAATCTGTGCAGCGGGAAAGACCTCGGACCACCATGGGCCGAGAAAACCACCGTCTCATGGGGCCGGACTGTCAGGGTCAGGGAAAAATCCAATATATATCTGGTGATATCTCGGGTGCTATTAGAGATATGGGCAATAAATCAAAGTGAATTGTCTGCAGGGGGCCCTGGCGCATGAATCTGTGCAGCGGGATCGACCTCGGACCACCAGGGGCCGAGAAAACCACCGTCACATGGGGTCGGACTGTCAGGGTCGGGGAAAATCCAATATATATCTGGTGATATCTCGGGTGCTATTAGAGATAGCGCAATAAATCAAAGTGAATTATCTGCAGGGGGCTCTGGCGAATGAATCTGTGCAGCGGGGTCGATCTCGGACCACGAGGGATCGAGAAAACCATCGACACATGGGGCCGGACTGTCAGGGTCAAACAAAAATCCAATATATATCTGGTGATATCTCGGGTGCTATTAGAGATAGGGAAATAAATCAAAGTGCATTGTCTGTAGGAGGCCCTGGCGCATGAATCTGTGCAGCGGGAAAGACCTCGGACTACCAGGGGCCGAGAAAACCACCGTTTCATGGGGTCGGACACTCAGGGTCAGGGAAAAATCCAATATATATCTGGTGATATCTCGGGTGCTATTACAGATGGCGCAATAAATCAAAGTGCATTGTCTGTAGGAGGCCCTGGCGCATGAATCTGTGCAGCGGGATCGACCTCGGACCACCAGGGGCCGAGAAAACCACCGACACATGCGGCCGGACTGTCAGGGTCAGGGAAAAATCCAATATAAATCTGGTGATATCTCGGGTGCTATTACAGATAGCGCAATAAATCAAAGTGCATTGTCTGTGGGAGGCCCTGGCGCATGAATCTGTGCAGCGGGATCGACCTCGGACAACCAGGGGCCGAGAAAACCACCGACACATGGGGCCGGACACTCAGGGTCGGGGAAAAATTCAATATATATCTGGTGATATCTCGGGTGCTATTACAGATAGCGCAATAAATCAAAGTGCATTGTCTGTAGGAGGCCCTGGCGCATGAATCTGTGCAGCGGGATCGACCTCGGAACACCACGGGCCGAGAAAACCACCGTCTCATGGGGTCGGACACTCAGGGTCCGAGAAAAATCCAATATATATCTGGTGATATCTCGGCTGCTATTACAGATAGCGCAATAAATCAAAGTGCATTGTCTGTAGGAGGCCCTGGCGCATGAATCTGTTCAGCGTGATCGACCTCGGACCACCACGGGCCGAGAAAACCACCGTCTCATGGGGTCGGACGCTCAGGGTCAGGGAAATATCCGATATATATCTGGTGATATCTCGGGTGCTATTAGAGATAGCATAGTAAATCAAAGTGCATTGCCTGTAGGTGGCCCTGGCGCATGAATCTGTGCAGCGGGATCGACCTCGGACCACCAGGGGCCGAGAAAATCACCGTCACATGGGGCCGTACACTCAGGGTCAGGGAAAAATCCAATATATATCTGGTGATATCTAGGGTGCTATTACAGACAGCGCACTAAACCAAAGTGAATTATCTGCAGGGGGCCCTGGCGCATAAATCTGTGCAGCGGGATCGACCTCGGACCACGAGGGACCGAGAAAACCATCGACACATGGGGCCGGTCCGTCAGGGTCAAGGAAAAATCCAATATATATCTGGTGATATCTCGGGTGCTATTAGAGATATGCGCAATAAATCAAAGTGAATTGTCTGCAGGGGGCCCTGGCGCATGAATCTGTGCAGCGGGATCGACCTCGGACCACCAGGGGCCGAGAAAACCACCGTCACATGGGGTCGGACTGTCAGGGTCGAGGAAAATCCAATATATATCTGGTGATATCTCGGGTGCTATTAGAGATAGGGAAATAAATGAAAGTGCATTGTCTGTAGGAGGCCCTGGCGCATGAATCTGTGCAGCGGGAAAGACCTCGGACTACCAGGGGCCGAGAAAACCACCGTTTCATGGGGTCGGACACTCAGGGTCAGGGAAAAATCCAATATATATCTGGTGATATCTCGGGTGCTATTACAGATGGCGCAATAAATCAAAGTGCATTGTCTGTAGGAGGCCCTGGCGCATGAATCTGTGCAGCGGGATCGACCTCGGACCACCAGGGGCCGAGAAATCCACCGTCACATGGGGTCGGACTGTCAGGGTCGGGGAAAATCCAATATATATCTGGTGATATCTCGGGTGCTATTAGAGATAGCGCAATAAATCAAAGTGAATTATCTGCAGGGGGCTCTGGCGAATGAATCTGTGCAGCGGGATCGATCTCGGACCACGAGGGATCGAGAAAACCATCGACACATGGGGCCGGACTGTCAGGGTCAAACAAAAATCCAATATATATCTGGTGATATCTCGGGTGCTATTAGACATAGCGAAATAAATCAAAGTGCATTGTCTGCAGGAGGCCCTGCCGCATGAATCTGTGCAGCGCGACCGACCTCGGACCACCAGGCGCCCACAAAATTACAGATATTTGGAATCCGTCACCCAAGGTCATGTAAAAATCCAGCATATATCTGGTGATATCTCGGGTGCTGTTAGAGATAGCGCAATAAACCAAAGTGCATTGTCTGTAGGAGGCACTGGCGCATGAATCTGTGCAGCGGCAACGACCTCGGACCACCAGGGGAAGAGAAAATCTCCGTCACATGGGGCCGGACTGTCAGGGTCAGGGAAAAATCCAATATATATCTGGTGATATCTCGAGTGCTATTAGAGATAGCGCAATAAATCAAAGTGCATTTTCCGCAGGAGGCCATGACGCATGAATCTGTGCAGCGGGATCGACCTCCGACCACAAGGGGCCGAGAAAACCACCGACACATGGGGCCGGACACTCAGGGTCAGGGAAAAATCCAATATATATCTGGTGATATCTCGGTTGCTATTACAGATAGCGCACTAAACCAAAGTGAATTATCTATAGGAGGCCCTGGCGCATGAATCTGTGCAGCGGGATCGACCTCGGACCATGAGGGACCGAGAAAACCATCGACACATGGGACCGGACTGTCAGGGTCAAGGAAAAATACAATATATATCTGGTGATATCTCGGGTGCTATTAGAGATAGCGCAATAAATCAAAGTGCATTGTCTGTAGGAGGCCCTGGCGCATGAGTCTGTGCAGCGGGATCGACCTCGGACCAACAGGGTCCGAGAAACCCACCGTCTCGTGGGGCCGGACACTCAGGGTCAGGGGAAAATCCAATATATATATGGTGATATCTCGGGTGCTGTTACAGATAGCGCAATAAATCAAAGTGAATTGTCTGCAGGAAGCCCTGGCGCTGGAATCTGTGCAGCGGGAACGACCTCCGACCACCAGGGGCCGAGAAAACCACCGTCTCATGGGGTCGGACTGTCAGGGTCAGGGATAAATCCAATATATATTTGGTGATATCTCGGGTGCTATTAGAGGTAGTACAACAAATCAAAGTGCATTGTCTGAAGGAGGCCCTAGCGCATGAATCTGTGCAGCGGGATCGACCTCGGACCACCAGGGGCCGAGAAAACTACCGTCTCATGGAGTCGGACACTAAGGGTCACGGAAAAATCCAATATATATATGGTGATATCTCGGGTGCTATTCCAGATAGCGCAATAAACCAAAGTGAATTGTCTGCAGGAACCCCTGGCGCATGAATCTGAGCAGCGGGAACGACCTGCGACCACCAGGGGCCGAGAAAACCACCGTCTCATGGGGCCGGACACTCAGGGTCATGTAAAAATCCAATATATATCTGGTGATATCTCGGGTGCTATTACAGATTGCGCAATAAATCAAAGTGCTAGGTCTGTAGGAGGCCCTGGCGCATGAACCTGTGCAGCGGGAACGACCTCGGACCACCAGGGGCCGAGAAAATCACCGTCTCATGGGGCCGGACTGTCAGGGTCAGGGAAAAATCCAATATATATCTGGTGATATCTCGGGTGCTACTACAGATAGCGCAATAAATCAAAGTGCATTGTCTGCAGGAGGCCCTTTCGCATGAATCTGTGCAGCGGGAAGGACCTCGGACCACCAGGGGCCGAGAAAACTACCGTCACATGGGGCCGGACTGTCACGGTCAGTGAAAGATGCATTATATATCTTGTGATATCTCGGGTGGTATTAGAGATAGCGCAGTAAATCAAAGTGCATTGTCTGTAGGAGGCACTGGCGAATGAATCTGTGCAGCAGGAACGACCTCGGACCACCTGGCGCCGAGAAAATTACAGATATTCGGAATCCATCACCCAAGGTCATTTAAAAATCCAGTATATATCTGGTGATATCTCGGGTGCTATTACAGATAGCGCAATAAATCAAAGTGAATTGTCTGCAGGAAGCCCTGGCGCATGAATCTGTGCAGCGGGATCGACCTCGGACCACCAGGGGCCGAGAAAACTACCGTCTCATGGAGTCGGACTGTCGGGGTCAGGGAAAAATCCATTATATATATGGTGATATCTCGGGTGCTATCAGAGATAGCGCAATAAACCAAAGTGAATTGCCTGCAGGAAGCCCTGGCGCATGAATCTGTGCAGCGGGAAGGACCTCCGACCACCAGGGGCCGAGAAAACCACCGTCTCATGGGGTCGGACAATCAGGATCAGGGAAAAATCCAATATATATCTGGTGATATCTCGGGTGCTATTACAGATAGCGCAATAAATCAAAGTGCTTTGTCTGTAGGAGGCCCTGGAGCATGAATCTGTGCAGCGGGAAGGACCTCGGACCACCAGGGGCCGAGAAAACTTCCGTCACATGGGGCCGGACTGTCAGGGTCAGTGAAAGATGCATTATATATCTTGTGATATGTCTGGTGCTATTAGAGATAGCGCAGTAAATCAAAGTGCATTGTCTGTAGGAGGCACTGGCGAATGAATCTGTGCGGCAGGAACGACCTCGGACCACCAGGGGCCGAGAAAATCACCGTCTCATGGGGCCGGACACTCGGGGTCAGGGAAAAATCCAATATATATCTGGTGTTATCTCGGGTGCTATTACAGGTAGCGCAATAAACCAATGTGCATTGTCTGCAGGAGGCCCTAGCGCATGAATCTGTGCAGTGGGAACGACCTCGGACCACCAGGGGCACAGAAAATCACCGTCTCATTGGGCCGGACTGTCAGGGTCAGGGAAAAATCCAATATATATCTGGTGATATCTCGGGTGCTATTAGAGATAGCGCAATAAATCAAAGTGCATTGTCTGTAGGAGGCCCTGGCGCATGAATCTGTGCAGCGGGAACGACCTCGGACCACCAGGGGCCGAGAAAATCACCGTCTCATGGGGCCGAACTGTCACGGTCAGGGAAAAATCCAATATATATCAGGTGATATCTCGGGTGCTATTACAGATAGCGCAATAAATAAAAGTGCATTGTCTGTAGGAGGCCCTGGCGCATGAATCTGTGCAGCGGGATCGACCTCGGAGAACCAGGGGCCGAGAAAACCTCCGTCTCATGGAGTCGGACGCTCAGGGTCAAGGAAAAATCCAATATATATATGGTGATATCTCGGGTGCTATTACAGACAGCGCAATAAATCAAAGTGCATTGTCTGTAGGATGCCCTGGCGCATTAATCTGTGGAGCGGGATTGACCTCGGACCCCCCGCGGCCGAGAAAATCACCGTCTCATGGGGCCGGACTGTCAGGGTCAGGGAAAAATCCAATATATATCTGGTGATATCTCGGGTGCTATTAGAGATAGCGCAATAAATCAAAGTGCATTGTCTGTAGGAGGCCCTGGCACATGAATCTGTGCAGCGGGAACGACCTCGGACCACCAGGGGCCGAGAAAATCACCGTCTCATGGGGCCGAACTGTCACGGTCAGGGAAAAATCCAATATATATCTGGTGATATCTCGGGTGCTATTAGAGACAGCGCAATAAATCAAAGTGCATTGTCTGCAGGAGGCCCTGGCGCATGAATCTGTGCAGCGGGAAGGACCTTGGACCACCAGGGGCAGAGAAAATCACCGTCTCATGGGGCCGGACTGTCAGGGTCAGGGAAAAATCTAATATATATCTGGTGATATCTCGGGTGCTATTAGAGATAGCGCAATATATCAAAGTGCATTGTCTGTAGGAGGCCCTGGCGCATGAATCTGTGCAATGGGATCGACCTCGGACCACCAGGGGCCGAGAAAATCACCGTCTCATGGGGCCGGAGTGTCAGGGTCAGGGAAAAATGTAATATATATCTGGTGATATCTCGGGTGCTATTAGAGATAGCGCAATAAATCAAAGTGCATTGTCTGTAGGAGGCACTGGCGACTGAATCTGTGCAGCAGGAACGACCTCGGACCACCAGGGGCCGAGAAAATTACAGATATTCGGAATCCGTCACCCAAGGTCATGTAAAAATCCAGCATATTTCTGGTGATATCTCGGGTGCTATTACAGAGAGCGCAATAAATCAAAGTGCATTGTCTGCAGGAAGCCCTGGCGCATGGATCTGTGCAGCGGGAAGGACCTCGGACCACCAGGGGCCGAGAAAATCACCGTCTCATGGGGCCGGACTGTCAGGGTCAGGGAAAAATCTAATATATATCTGGTGATATCTCGGGTGCTATTAGAGACAGCGCAATATATCAAAGTGCATTGTCTGCAGGAGGCCCTGGCGCATGAATCTGTGCAGCGGGAAGGACCTCGGACAACCAGGGGCCGAGAAAACTACCGTCTCATGGGGCCGGACTGTCAGGGTCAGGGAAAAATCCAATATATATCTGGTGATATCTCGGGTGCTATTACAGATAGGGCAATAAATCAAAGTGAATTGTCTGCAGGAGGCCCTAGCGCATGAATCTGTGCAGCGGGATCGACCTCGGACCACCAGGGGCCGAGAAAACCACCGTCTCATGGGGTCGGACACTCAGGGTCAGGGAAGAATCCAATATAAATCTGGTGATATCTCGGCTGCTGTTACAGATAGCGCAATAAATCAAAGTGCATTGTCTGCAGGAGGCCCTGCCGCATGAATCTGTGCAGCGCGTCCGACCTCGGACCACCAGGGGCCGAGAAAACCACCGTCTCATGGGGCCGGACACTCAGGGTCGGGGGAAAATCCAATATATATGGTGATATCTCGGGTGCTATTACAGATAGCGCAATGAATCGAAGTGCATTGTCTGTAGGAGGCCCTGGCGCATGAATCTGTGCAGCGGGATCGACCTCGGACCACCAGGCGCCCAGAAAATTACAGATATTCGGAATCCGTCACCCAAGGTCATGTAAAAATCCAGCATATATCGTGTGATATCTCGGGTGCTAGTACAGATGGCGCAATAAACCAAAGTGAATTGTCTGCAGGAAGCCCTGGCGCATGAATCTGTGCAGCGGGAACGACCTCCGACCCCCAGGGGCCGAGAAAACCACCGTCTCATGGGGTCGGACTGTCAGGGTCAGGGATAAATCCAATATATATTTGGTGATATCTCGGGTGCTATTAGAGGTAGTACAACAAATCAAAGTGCATTGTCTGAAGGAGGCCCTAGCGCATGAATCTGTGCAGCGGGATCGACCTCGGACCACCAGGGGCCGAGAAAACTACCGTCTCATGGAGTCGGACACTAAGGGTCACGGAAAAATCCAATATATATATGGTGATATCTCGGGTGCTATTCCAGATAGCGCAATAAACCAAAGTGAATTGTCTGCAGGAACCCCTGGCGCATGAATCTGAGCAGCGGGAACGACCTGCGACCACCAGGGGCCGAGAAAACCACCGTCTCATGGGGCCGGACACTCAGGGTCATGTAAAAATCCAATATATATCTGGTGATATCTCGGGTGCTATTACAGATTGCGCAATAAATCAAAGTGCTTTGTCTGTAGGAGGCCCTGGCGCATGAACCTGTGCAGCGGGAACGACCTCGGACCACCAGGGGCCGAGAAAATCACCGTCTCATGGGGCCGGACTGTCAGGGTCAGGGAAAAATCCAATATATATCTGGTGATATCTCGGGTGCTACTACAGATAGCGCAATAAATCAAAGTGCATTGTCTGCAGGAGGCCCTTTCGCATGAATCTGTGCAGCGGGAACGACCTGGGACCACCAGGGGCCGAGAAAACTACCGTCTCATGGGGCCGGACTGTCAGGGTCAGGGAAAAATCCAATATATATCTGGTGATATCTCGGGTGCTATTACAGATAGCGCAATAAATCAAAGTGAATTGTCTGCAGGAAGCCCTGGCGCATGAATCTGTGCAGCGGGATCGTCCTCGGACCACCAGGGGCCGAGAAAACTACCGTCTCATGGAGTCGGACTGTCGGGGTCAGGGAAAAATCCATTATATATATGGTGATATCTCGGGTGCTATCAGAGATAGCGCAATAAACCAAAGTGAATTGCCTGCAGGAAGCCCTGGCGCATGAATCTGTGCAGCGGGAAGGACCTCCGACCACCAGGGGCCGAGTAAACCACCGTCTCATGGGGCCGGACACTCAGGGTCAGGGAAAAATCCAATATATATCTGGTGATATCTCGGGTGCTATTACAGATAGCGCAATAAATCAAAGTGCATTGTCTGTAGGAGGCCCTGGCGCATGAATCTGTGCAGCGGGAACGAGCTCGGACCACCAGGGGCCGAGAGAACTACCGTGTCATGGGGCCGGACACTCAGGGTAAGGGAAAAATCCAATATATATCTGGTGATATCTCGGGTGCTATTACAGATAGCGCAATAAATCAAAGTGCATTGTCTGCAGGAGGCCCTAGCGTATGAATCTGTGCAGCGGGAACGACCTGGGACCACCAGGGGCCGAGAAACCTACCGTCTCATGGGGCCGGACACTCAGGGTCAGGGAAAAATCCAATATATATCTGGTGATATCTCGCGTGCTCTTACAGATAGCGCAAAAAATCAAAGTGCATTGTCTGCACGAGGCCCTAGCGCATGAATCTGTGCAGCGGGAACGACCTCGGACCACCAGGGGCCGAGAAAACTACCGTCTCATGGGGTCGGACACTCGGGGTCAGGGAAAAATCCAATATATATCTGGTGATATCTCGGCTGCTATTAGAGATAGCGCAATAAATCAAAGTGCATTGTCTGCAGGAGGCCCTAGCGTATGAATCTGTGCAGCGGGAACGACCTCGGACCTCCTGCGGCCGAGAAAACTACCGTCTCATGGGTCCGGACACTCAGGGTCAGGGAAAAATCCAATATATATCTGGTGATATCTCGGGTGCTATTAGAGATAGCGCAATAAACCAAAGTGCATTGTCTGCAATAGGCCCTGGCGCATGAATCTGTGCAGCGGGATCGACCTCGGGCAACGAGGGACCGAGAAAACAATCGACACATGGGGCCGGAACGTCAGGGTCAAGGAAAAATCCAATATATATCTGGTGATATCTCGGGTGCTATTAGAGATAGCGCAATAAATCAAAGTGCATTGTCTGCAGGAGGCCCTGGCGCATGAATCTGTGCAGCGGGAACGACCTCGCAACACCTGGGGCCGAGAGAATCACGGTCTCATGGGGCCAGACTGTCAGGGTCAGGTAAAAATCCAATATATATCTGGTGATATCTCGGGTGCTATTAGAGATAGCGCAATAAATCAAAGTGAATTATCTGCAGGGGGCCCTGGCGCATGAGTCTGTGCAGCGGGAACGACCACGGACCACCAGGGGCCCAGAAAACCACCGTCTCATGGGGCCGGACACTCAGAGTCAAGGGAAAATCCAATATATATATGGTGATATCGCGGGTGCTATTACAGACAGCGCAATAAATCAAAGTGCATTGTCTGTAGGAGGCCCTGGCGCATGAATCTGTGCAGCGGGAACGACCTCGGACCACCAGGGGCCGAGAAAACTACCGTCTCATGGGGTCGGACACTCAGGGTCAGGGACAAATCCAATATATATCTGGTGATATCTCGGGTGCTATTAGAGATAGCGCAATAAATCAAAGTGCATTGTCTGTAGGAGGCCCTGTCGCATGATTCTGTGCAGCGGGATCGACCTCGGACCACCAGGGGCCGAGAAAACCACCGACACATGGGGCCGGACACTCAGGGTCGGGGAAAAATTCAATATATATCTGGTGATATCTCGCATGCTATTATAGATAGCGCAATAAATCAAGGTGCATTGTCTGTAGGAGGCCCTGGCGCATGAATATGTGCAGCGGGATCGACCTCGGACCACCAGGGGCCGAGAAAACCACCGACACATGGGGCCGGACTGTCAGGGTCAGGGAAAAATCCAATATATATCTGGTTATATCTCGGGTGCTATTACAGATAGCGCAATAAATCAAAGTGCATTGTCTGTAGGAGGCCCTGGCGCATGATTCTGTGCAGCGGGATCGACCTCGGACCACCAGGGGCCGAGAAAACCACCGACACATGGGGCCGGACACTCAGGGTCGGGGAAAAATTCAATATATATCTGGTGATATCTCGCATGCTATTATAGATAGCGCAATAAATCAAGGTGCATTGTCTGTAGGAGGCCCCGGCGCATGATTCTGTGCTGCGGGATCGACCTCGGACCACCAGGTGCCGAGAAAACCATCGACACATGGGGCCGGACTGTCAGGGTCAAACAAAAATACAACATATATCCGGTGATATCACGGGTGCTATTAGAGATAACGCAATAAATCAAAGTGAATTATCTGCATGGGGCCCTGGCGCATGAATCTGTGCAGCGGGAACGACCTCGGACCACCAGGGGCCGAGAAAACCCCCGTCTCATGGGGCCGGACACTCCGGGTCAGGGGAAAATCAAATATATATATGGTGATATCTCGGGTGCTATTACAGATGGCGCAATAAATCAAAGTGCATTGTCTGTAGGAGGCCCTGGCGCATGAATCCGTGCAGCGGGAACGACCTCGGACCACCAGGGGCCGAGAAAACCACCGTCTCATGGGGCCGGACACTCAGGGTCATGGAAAAATCCAATATATATCTGGTGATATCTAGGGTGCTATTACAGACAGCGCACTAATCCAAAGTGAATTATCTGCAGGGGGCCCTGGCGCATAAATCTGTGCAGGGGGAACGAGCTTGGACCACCAGCCGCCGAGAAAATTACAGATATTCGGAATCCGTCACCCAAGGTCATGTAAAAATCCAGCATATATAAAGTGATATCTCGGGTGCTATTACAGATAGCGCAATAAACAAAAGTGAATTGTCTGCAGGAAGCCCTGGCGCCTGAATCTGTTCAGCGGGATCGACCTCGGACCACGAGGGACCGAGAAAACCATCGACACATGGGGCCGGACCGTCAGGGTCAAGGAAAAATCCAATATATATCTGGTGATATCTCGGGTGCTATTAGAGATAGCGAAATAAATCAAAGTGCATTGTCTGTAGGAGGCCCTGGCGCATGATTCTGTGCAGCGGGATCGACCTCGTACCACCAGGGGCCGAGAAAACCACCGACACATGGGGCCGGACACTCAGGGTCATGGAAAAATCCAATATATATCTGGTGATAGCTAGGGTGCTATTACAGACAGCGCACTAAACCAAAGTGAATTATCTGCAGGGGGCCCTGGCGCATAAATCTGTGCAGGGGGAACGAGCTCGGACCACCGGCCGCCGAGAAAATTACAGATATTCGGAATCCGTCACCCAAGGTCATGTAAAAATCCAGCATATATAAAGTGATATCTCGGGTGCTATTACAGATAGCGCAATAAACCAAACTGAATTGTCTGCAGGAAGCCCTGGCGCCTGAATCTGTTCAGCGGGATCGACCTCGGACCACGAGGGACCGAGAAAACCATTGACACATGGGGCTGGACTGTAAGGGTCAGGGAAAAATCCAATATATATCTGGTGATATCTCGGGTGCTATGAGAGATATGTGCAATAAATCAAAGTGAATTGTCTGCAGGGGGCCCTGGCGCATGAATCTGTGCAGCGCGAACGACCTCGGACCACCAGGGGCCGAGAAAATCACCGTCTCATGGGGCCGGACTGTCAGGGTCAGGGAAAAATCCAATATATATCTGGTGATATCTCGGATGCTATTACAGATAGCGCAATAAATCAAAGTGAATTATCTGCATGGGGCCCTGGCGCATGAATCTGTGCAGCGGGAACGACCTCGGACCACCAGGGGCCGAGAAACCTACCGTCTCATGGTGCCGGACACTCAGGTTCAGGGAAAAATCCAATATATATCTGGTGATATCTCGCGTGCTCTTACAGATAGCGCAAAAAATCAAAGTGCATTGTCTGCACGAGGCCCTAGCGCATGAATCTGTGCAGCGGGAACGACCTCGGACCACCAGGGGCCGAGAAAACTACCGTCTCATGGGGTCGGACACTCGGGGTCAGGGAAAAATCCAATATATATCTGGTGATATCTCGGCTGCTATTAGAGATAGCGCAATAAATCAAAGTGCATTGTCTGCAGGAGGCCCTAGCGTATGAATCTGTGCAGCGGGAACGACCTCGGACCTCCTGCGGCCGAGAAAACTACCGTCTCATGGGTCCGGACACTCAGGGTCAGGGAAAAATCCAATATATATCTGGTGATATCTCGGGTGCTATTAGAGATAGCGCAATAAACCAAAGTGCATTGTCTGCAATAGGCCCTGGCGCATGAATCTGTGCAGCGGGATCGACCTCGGGCAACGAGGGACCGAGAAAACAATCGACACATGGGGCCGGAACGTCAGGGTCAAGGAAAAATCCAATATATATCTGGTGATATCTCGGGTGCTATTAGAGATAGCGCAATAAATCAAAGTGCATTGTCTGCAGGAGGCCCTGGCGCATGAATCTGTGCAGCGGGAACGACCTCGCAACACCTGGGGCCGAGAGAATCACGGTCTCATGGGGCCAGACTGTCAGGGTCAGGTAAAAATCCAATATATATCTGGTGATATCTCGGGTGCTATTAGAGATAGCGCAATAAATCAAAGTGAATTATCTGCAGGGGGCCCTGGCGCATGAGTCTGTGCAGCGGGAACGACCACGGACCACCAGGGGCCCAGAAAACCACCGTCTCATGGGGCCGGACACTCAGAGTCAAGGGAAAATCCAATATATATATGGTGATATCGCGGGTGCTATTACAGACAGCGCAATAAATCAAAGTGCATTGTCTGTAGGAGGCCCTGGCGCATGAATCTGTGCAGCGGGAACGACCTCGGACCACCAGGGGCCGAGAAAACTACCGTCTCATGGGGTCGGACACTCAGGGTCAGGGACAAATCCAACATATATCTGGTGATATCTCGGGTGCTATTAGAGATAGCGCAATAAATCAAAGTGCATTGTCTGTAGGAGGCCCTGGCGCATGATTCTGTGCAGCGGGATCGACCTCGGACCACCAGGGGCCGAGAAAACCACCGACACATGGGGCCGGACACTCAGGGTCGGGGAAAAATTCAATATATATCTGGTGATATCTCGCATGCTATTAGAGATAGCGCAATAAATCAAAGTGCACTGTCTGTAGGAGGCCCTGGCGCATGTATCTGTGCAGCAGGATCGACCTCGGACCACCAAGGGCCGAGAAAATCACCGTCTCATGGGGCCGGACTGTCAGGGTCAGGGAAAAATCCAATATATATCTGGTGATATCTCGGGTGCTATTAGAGATAGTGCAATAAATCAAAGTGAATTATCTGCAGGGGGCCCTGGCGCATGAATCTGTGCAGCGGATACGACCTCGGACCACCAGGGGCAGAGGAAACTGCCTCCTCATGGGGCCGGACACTCAGGGTCAAGGAAAAATCCAATATATATCTGGTGATATCTCGGGTGCTATTAGAGATAGCGCAATAAACCAAAGTGCATTGTCTGCAGGAGGCCCTGGGGCATGAATCTGTGCAGCAGGATCGACCTCGGACCACCAGGGGCCGAGAAAATCACCGTCTCATGGAGCCGGACGGTCAGGGTCAAGGAAAAATCCAATATAAATCTGGTGATATCTCGGGTGTTATTACACACAGCGCAATAAATCAAAGTGCATTGTCTGCAGGAGGCCCTGGCGCATGAATCTGTGCAGCGGGAACGACCTCGGACTACCAGAGGCCGAGAAAACCACCGTCTCATGGGGTCGGACACTCACTGTCAGGGAAAAATCCCATATAAATCTGCTGATATCTCGGGTGTTATTACAGATAGCGCAATAAATCAAAGTGAATTATCTGCAGGGGGCTCTGGCGCATAAATCTGTGCAGCGGGATCGACCTCGGACAACCAGGGGCCGAGAAAACCACCGTCTCATGGGGCCGGACACTCAGGGTCAGGGAAAAATCCAATATATATCTGGTGATATCTCTTGTGCTATTAGAGATAGCGCAATAAATCAAAGTGCATTATCTGCAGGGGGCTCTGGCGCATGAATCTGTGCAGCGGGATCGACCTCGGACCACCAGGGGCCGAGAAAACCACCGTCTCATGGGGCCGGACACTCAGGGTCAGGGAAAAATCCAATATATATCTGGTGATATCTCGGGTGCTATTAGAGATAGCGCAATAAACCAAAGAGCATTGTCTGCAGGAGGCCCTGGCGCATGAATTTGTGCAGCGGGAACGACCTCGGACCACCAGGAGCCGAGAAAACCACCGTCCCATGGGGCCGGACACTCAGGGTCAGGGAAAAATCCAATATATATCTGGTGATATCTCTGGTGCTATTAGAGGTAGCGAAATAAATCAAAGTGCATTGTCTGCAGGAGGCCCTGGCGCATGAATCTGTGCAGCGGGAACGACCTCGGACCACCAGGGGCCGAGAAAACCGCCGTCTCATGGGGTCGGACTGTCAGGGTGAGGGAAAAATCCAATATATATCTGGTGATATCTCGGGTGCTATTAGAGATAGCGCAATAAATCAAAGTGAATTATCTGCAGGGGGCTCTGGCGCATGAATCTGTGCCGCGGGATCGACCTCGGACCACCAGGGGCCGAGAAAACCACCGTCTCATGGGGCCGGACACTCAGGGTCAGGAAAAATCCAATATATATCTGGTAATATCTCGTGTGCTATTAGAGATAGCGCAATAAATCAAAGTGCATTGTCTGTAGGAGGCCCTGGCGCATGAATTTGTGCAGCGGGAACGACCTCGGACCACCAGGGGTCGAGAAAACCACCGTCTCATGGGGTCGGACACGCAGGGTCAGGGAAAAATCCCATATAAATCTGGTGATATCACGGGTGTTATTACAGATAGCGCAATAAATCAAAGTGCATTGTCTGCAGGAGGCCCTGGCGCAAGAATCTGTGCAGCGGGAACGACCTCGGACCACCAGGGGCCGAGAAAACCGCCGTCTCATGGGGTCGGACTGTCAGGGTGAGGGAAAAATCCAATATATATCTGGTGATATCTCGGGTGCTATTAGAGATAGCGTAATAAATCAAAGTGCATTGTCTGCAGGAGGCCCTGGCGCATGAATTTGTGCAGCGGGAACGACCTCGGACCACCAGGGGTCGAGAAAACCACCGTCTCATGGGGTCGGACACTCAGGGTCAGGGAAAAATCCCATATAAATCTGGTGATATCACGGGTGTTATTACAGATAGCGCAATAAATCAAAGTGCATTGTCTGCAGGAGGCCCTGGCGCATGAATCTGTGCAGCGGGAACGACCTCGGACCACCAGGGGCCGAGAAAACCGCCGTCTCAAGGGGCCGGTCTGTCAGGGTCAGGGAAAAATCCAATATATATCTGGTGATATCTCGGGTGCTATTAGAGATTGCTCAATAAATCAAAGTGAATTAACTGCAGGGGACCCTGGCGCATGAATCTGTGCAGCGGGAACGCCCTCGTACCACCAGGGGCCGAGAAAGCCACCATCTCATGGGGCCGGACACTCAGGGTCAGGGGAAAATCCAATATATATATGGTGATATCACGGGTGCTATTACAGAAAGCGCAATAAATCAAAGTGCATTGTCTGTAGGAGGCCCTGGCGCATGAATCTGTGCTGCGGGATCGACCTCGGACCACCAGGAGCCGAGAAAACCACCGTCCCATGGGGCCGGACACTCAGGGTCAGGGAAAAATCCAATATATATCTGGTGATATCTCGGGTGCTATTAGAGATAGCGCAATAAATCAAAGTGAATTATCTGCAGGGGGCTCTGGCGCATGAATCTGTGCCGCGGGATCGACCTCGGACCACCAGGGGCCGAGAAAACCACCGTCTCATGGGGCCGGACACTCAGGGTCAGGAAAAATCCAATATATATCTGGTAATATCTCGTGTGCTATTAGAGATAGCGCAATAAATCAAAGTGCATTGTCTGCAGGAGGCCCTAGCGCATGAATCAGTGCAGCGGAATCGACCTCGGACCACCTGGGGCCGAGAAAACCACCGTCTCATGGGGTCGGACTGTCAGGGTCAGGGAAAAATCCAATAAATATCTGGTGATATCTCGGGTGCTATTAGAGATAGCGCAATAAATCAAAGTGAATTATCTGCAGGGGGCCCTGGCGCATGAATCTGTGCAGCGGGATCGAGCTCGGACCACCAGGGGCAGAGGAAACTGCCTCCTCATGGGGCCGGACACTCAGGGTCAAGGAAAAATCCAATATATATCTGGTGATATCTCGGGTGCTATTAGAGATAGCGCAATAAATCAAAGTGCATTGTCTGCAGGAGGCCCTAGCGCATGAATCAGTGCAGCGGAATCGACCTCGGACCACCTGGGGCCGAGAAAACCACCGTCTCATGGGGTCGGACTGTCAGGGTCAGGGAAAAATCCAATAAATATCTGGTGATATCTCGGGTGCTATTAGAGATAGCGCAATAAATCAAAGTGAATTATCTGCAGGGGGCCCTGGCGCATGAATCTGTGCAGCGGGATCGAGCTCGGACCACCAGGGGCAGAGGAAACTGCCTCCTCATGGGGCCGGACACTCAGGGTCAAGGAAAAATCCAATATATATCTGGTGATATCTCGGGTGCTATTAGAGATAGCGCAATAAACCAAAGTGCATTGTCTGCAGGAGGCCCTGGGGCATGAATCTGTGCAGCAGGATCGACCTCGGACCACCAGGGGCCGAGAAAATCACCGACTCATGGAGCCGGACGGTCAGGGTCAAGGAAAAATCCAATATAAATCTGGTGATATCTCGGGTGTTATTACAGATAGCGCAATAAATCAATGTGCATTGTCTGCAGGAGGCCCTGGCGCATGAATTTGTGCAGCGGCAACGACCTCGGACTACCAGGGGCCGAGAAAACCACCGTCTCATGGGGTCGGGCACTCAGGTTCAGGGAAAAATCCCATATAAATCTGGTGATATCACGGGTGTTATTACAGATAGCGCAATAAATCAAAGTGCATTGTCTGCAGGAGGACCTAGCGCATGAATCAGTGCAGCGGAATCGACCTCGGACCACCAGGGGCCGAGAAAACCACCGTCTCATGGGGTCGGACTGTCAGGGACAGGGAAAAATCCAATATATATCTGGTGATATCTCGGGTGCTATTAGAGATAGCGCAATAAATCAAAGTGAATTATCTGCAGGGGGCCCTGGCGCATGAATCTGTGCAGCGGGATCGAGCTCGGACCACCAGGGGCAGAGGAAACTACCGCCTCATGGGGCCGGACACTCAGGGTCAGGGAAAAATCCAATATATATCTGGTGATATCTCGGGTGCTATTAGAGATAGCGCAATAAACCAAAGTGCATTGTCTGCAGGCGGCCCTGGGGCATGAATCTGTGCAGCAGGATCGACCTCGGACCACCAGGGGCCGAGAAAATCACCGTGTCATGGAGCCGGACGGACAGGGTCAAGGAAAAATCCAATATAAATCTGGTGATATCTCGGGTGTTATTACAGACAGCGCAATAAATCAAAGTGAATTGTCTGCAGGAGGCCCTGGCGCATGAATCTGTGCAGCGGGAACGACCTCGGACTACCAGAGGCCGAGAAAACCACCGTCTCATGGGGTCGGACACTCACTGTCAGGGAAAAATCCCATATAAATCTGCTGATATCTCGGGTGTTATTACAGATAGCGCAATAAATCAAAGTGAATTATCTGCAGGGGGCTCTGGCGCATAAATCTGTGCAGCGGGATCGACCTCGGACCACCAGGGGCCGAGAAAACCACCGTCTCATGGGGCCGGACACTCAGGGTCAGGGAAAAATCCAATATATATCTGGTGATATCTCTTGTGCTATTAGAGATAGCGCAATAAATCAAAGTGAATTATCTGCAGGGGGCTCTGGCGCATAAATCTGTGCAGCGGGATCGACCTCGGACCACCAGGGGCCGAGAAAACCACCGTCTCATGGGGCCGGACACTCAGGGTCAGGGAAAAATCCAATATATATCTGGTGATATCTCTTGTGCTATTAGAGATAGCGCAATAAATCAAAGTGCATTATCTGCAGGGGGCTCTGGCGCATGAATCTGTGCAGCGGGATCGACCTCGGACCACCAGGGGCCGAGAAAACCACCGTCTCATGGGGCCGGACACTCAGGGTCAGGGAAAAATCCAATATATATCTGGTGATATCTCGGGTGCTATTAGAGATAGCGCAATAAACCAAAGAGCATTGTCTGCAGGAGGCCCTGGCGCATGAATTTGTGCAGCGGGAACGACCTCGGACCACCAGGGGTCGAGAAAACCACCGTCTTATGGGGTCGGACACTCAGGGTCAGGGAAAAATCCCATATAAATCTGGTGATATCACGGGTGTTATTACAGATAGCGCAATAAATCAAAGTGCATTGTCTGCAGGAGGCCCTGGCGCATGAATCTGTGCAGCGGGAACGACCTCGGACCACCAGGGGCCGAGAAAACCGCCGTCTCAAGGGGCCGGTCTGTCAGGGTCAGGGAAAAATCCAATATATAACTGGTGATATCTCGGGTGCTATTACAGATTGCTCAATAAATCAAAGTGAATTAACTGCAGGGGACCCTGGCGCATGAATCTGTGCAGCGGGTACGACCTCGGACCACCAGGGGCCGAGAAAACCGCAGTCTCATGGGGCCGGACACGCAGGGTCAGGGAAAAATCCAATATATATCTGGTGTTATCTCGGGTGCTATTAGAGATAGCGCAATAAACCAAACTGAATTATCTGCAGGAGGACCTGGCGCATGAATGTGGCCAGCGGGAGCGACCTCGGACCACCAGGGGCCGAGAAAACCACAGTCTCATGGGGCCGGACATTCAGGGTCAGGGGAAAATCCAATATATATCTGGTGATATCACGGGTGCTATTACAGAAAGCGCAATAAACCAAAGTGAATTATCTGCAGGAGGCCCTGTCGCATGAATCTGTGCAGCGGGAACGACCTCGGACCACCAGGGGCCGAGACAACCACCGTCTCATTGGGTCGGACACTCAGGGTCAGGGAAAAATCCAATATATATATGGTGATATCACGGGTGCTATTACAGAAAGCGCAATAAATCAAAGTGCATTGTCTGTAGGAGGCCCTGGCGCATGAATCTGTGCTGCGGGATCGACCTCGGACCACCAGGAGCCGAGAAAACCACCGTCCCATGGGGCCGGACACTCAGGGTCAGGGAAAAATCCAATATATATCTGGTGATATCTCTGGTGCTATTAGAGGTAGCGAAATAAATCAAAGTGCATTGTCTGCAGGAGGCCCTGGCGCATGATTCTGTGCAGCGGGAACGACCTCGGACCACCAGGGGCCGAGAAAACCGCCGTCTCATGGGGTCGGACTGTCAGGGTGTGGGAAAAATCCAATATATATCTGGTGATATCTCGGGTGCTATTAGAGATAGCGCAATAAATCAAAGTGAATTATCTGCAGGGGGCTCTGGCGCATGAATCTGTGCCGCGGGATCGACCTCGGACCACCAGGGGCCGAGAAAACCACCGTCTCATGGGGCCGGACACTCAGGGTCAGGAAAAATCCAATATATATCTGGTAATATCTCGTGTGCTATTAGAGATAGCGCAATAAATCAAAGTGCATTGTCTGCAGGAGGCCCTAGCGCATGAATCAGTGCAGCGGAATCGACCTCGGACCACCAGGGTCCGAGAAAACCACCGTCTCATGGGGTCGGACTGTCAGGGTCAGGGAAAAATCCAATAAATATCTGGTGATATCTCGGGTGCTATTAGAGATAGCGCAATAAATCAAAGTGAATTATCTGCAGGGGGCCCTGGCGCATGAATCTGTGCAGCGGGATCGAGCTCGGACCACCAGGGGCAGAGGAAACTGCCTCCTCATGGGGCCGGACACTCAGGGTCAAGGAAAAATCCAATATATATCTGGTGATATCTCGGGTGCTATTAGAGATAGCGCAATAAACCAAAGTGCATTGTCTGCAGGAGGCCCTGGGGCATGAATCTGTGCAGCAGGATCGACCTCGGACCACCAGGGGCCGAGAAAATCACCGTCTCATGGAGCCGGACGGTCAGGGTCAAGGAAAAATCCAATATAAATCTGGTGATATCTCGGGTGTTATTACAGATAGCGCAATAAATCAAAGTGCATTGTCTGCAGGAGGCCCTGGCGCATGAATTTGTGCAGCGGCAACGACCTCGGACTACCAGGGGCCGAGAAAACCACCGTCTCATGGGGTCGGGCACTCAGGGTCAGGGAAAAATCCCATATAAATCTGGTGATATCACGGGTGTTATTACAGATAGCGCAATAAATCAAAGTGCATTGTCTGCAGGAGGACCTAGCGCATGAATCAGTGCAGCGGAATCGACCTCGGACCACCAGGGGCCGAGAAAACCACCGTCTCATGGGGTCGGACTGTCAGGGACAGGGAAAAATCCAATATATATCTGGTGATATCTCGGGTGCTATTAGAGATAGCGCAATAAATCAAAGTGAATTATCTGCAGGGGGCCCTGGCGCATGAATCTGTGCAGCGGGATCGTGCTCGGACCACCAGGGGCAGAGGAAACAACCGCCTCATGGGGCCGGACTCTCAGGGTCAGGGAAAAATCCAATATATATCTGGTGATATCTCTTGTGCTATTAGAGATAGCGCAATAAATCAAAGTGCATTATCTGCAGGGGGATCTGGCGCATAAATCTGTGCAGCGGGATCGACCTCGGACCACCAGGGGCCGAGAAAACCACCGTCTCATGGGGCCGGACACTCAGGGTCAGGGAAAAATCCAATATATATCTGGTGATATCTCTTGTGCTATTAGAGATAGCGCAATAAATCAAAGTGCATTATCTGCAGGGGGCTCTGGCGCATGAATCTGTGCAGCGGGATCGACCTCGGACCACCAGGGGCCGAGAAAACCACCGTCTCATGGGGCCGGACACTCAGGGTCAGGGAAAAATCCAATATATATCTGGTGATATCTCGGGTGCTATTAGAGATAGCGCAATAAACCAAAGAGCATTGTCTGCAGGAGGCCCTGGCGCATGAATTTGTGCAGCGGGAACGACCTCGGACCACCAGGGGTCGAGAAAACCACCGTCTCATGGGGTCGGACACTCAGGGTCAGGGAAAAATCCCATATAAATCTGGTGATATCACGGGTGTTATTACAGATAGCGCAATAAATCAAAGTGCATTGTCTGCAGGAGGCCCTGGCGCATGAATCTGTGCAGCGGGAACGACCTCGGACCACCAGGGGCCGAGAAAACCGCCGTCTCAAGGGGCCGGTCTGTCAGGGTCAGGGAAAAATCCAATATATATCTGGTGATATCTCGGGTGCTATTAGAGATAGCGCAATAAACCAAAGTGAATTATCTGCAGGAGGCCCTGGCGCATGAATCTGTGCAGCGGGAAGGACCTCGGACCACCAGGGGCCGAGAAAACCACAGTCTCATGGGGCCGGACACTCAGGGTCAGGGAAAGATCCAATATATATCTGGTGATATCTCATGTGCTATTACAGATAGCGCAATCAACCAAAGTGAATTATCTGCAGGTGGCCCTGGCGCATGAATTTGGCCAGCGGGAACGACCTCGGACATCCAGGGGCCGAGAAAACCACCGTCTCATGGGGCCGGGCACTCAGGGTCAGGGAAAAATCCAATATATATCTGGTGATATCTCGGGTGCTATTAGAGATAGCGCAATAAACCAAAGTGAATTATCTGCAGGAGGCACTGGCGCATGAATCTGTGCAGCGGGAACGACCTCGGACCACCAGGGGCCGAGAATACCACCGTCTCATGGGGCCGGACACACAGGGTCAGGGAAAAATCCAATATATATCTGGTGATATCTCGGGTGCTATTACAGATAGTGCATTAAACCAAAGTTGATTGTCTGTAGGAGGCCCTGGCGCATGAATTTGGCCAGCGGGAACGACCTCGGACCACCAGGGGCCGAGAAAGCCACCGTCTCATGGGGCCGGACACTCAGGGTCAGGGAAAAATCCAATATATATCAGGTGATATCTCGGGTGCTATTAGAGATAGCGCAATAAACCAAAGTGAATTATCTGCAGGAGGCCCTGGCGCATGAATCTGTGCAGCGGGAACGACCTCGGTCCACCAGGGGCCGAAAAAACCACCGTCTCATGGGGCCGGACACTCAGGGTCAGGGGAAATCCAATATATATCTGGTGATATCTCATGTGCTATTACAGATAGCGCAATAAACCAAAGTGAATTATCTGCAGGAGGCCCTGGCGCATGAATCTGTACAGCGGGAAGGACCTCGGACCACCAGGAGCCGAGAAAACCACAGTCTCATGGGGCCGGACATTGATTTTCAGGGGAAAATCCAATATATATCTGGCGATATCTCTGGTGCTATTAGAGATAGCGCAATAAACCAAAGTGCATTGTCTGCAGGAGGCCCTGGCGCATGAATCTGTGCATCGGGAACGACCTCGGACCGCCAGGGGCCGAGAAACCTACCGTCTCATGGGGCCGGTCTGTCAGGGTCAGGGAAAAATCCAATATATATCTGGTGATATCTCGGGTGCTATTACAGATAGCGCAATAAATCAAAGTGCATTGTCTATAGGAGGCCCTGGCGCATGAATCTGTGCATCGGGAACGACCTCGGTCCGCCAGGGGCCGAGAAACCTACCGTCTCATGGGGCCGGTCTGTCAGGGTCATGTAAAAATCCAGCATATATCTGGTGATATCTCGGGTGCTATTACAGATAGCGCAATAAATCAAAGTGCATTGTCTATAGGAGGCCCTGGCGCATGAATCTGTGCATCGGGAACGACCTCGGACCGCCAGGGGCCGAGAAACCTACCGTCTCATGGGGCCGGTCTGTCAGGGTCATGTAAAAATCCAGCATATATCTGGTGATATCTCGGGTGCAATTATAGATAGCGCAATAAACCAAAGTGAATTGTCTATAGGAGGCCCTGGCGCATGAATCTGTGAAGCGGGAACGACCTCGGACAACCAGGGTCCGAGAAAACTACCGTCTCATGGGGCCGGACACTCAGGGTCAGGGAAAAATCCAATATATATCTGGTGATATCTCGGGTGCTCTTTCAGATAGCGCAATAAATCAAAGTGCACTGTCTGTAGGAGGCTATGGCGCATGAATCTGTGCAGCGGGATCGACCTCGGAACAACAGGGGCCGAGAAAACCACCGTCTCATGGGGTCGGACACTCAGGGTCAGGGACAAATCCAATATATATCTGGTTATATCTCGGTTGCTCTTACAGATAGCGCATTAAACCAAAGTGAATTATCTGCAAGGGGCCCTGGCGCATGAATCTGTGCAATGGGATCGACCTCGGACCACCAGGGGCCGAGAAAATTACAGATATTCGGAATCCGTCACCCAAGGTCATGTAAAAATCCAGCATATATCTGGTGATGTCTCGGGTGCTATTACACATAGCGCAATAAACCAAAGTGAATTGTCTGCAGGAAGCCCTGGCGCATGAACATGTTCAGCGGGATCGACCTCGGACCACCAGGGGTCTAGAAAACCACCGAAACATGGGGCCGGGCACTCAGGGTCAGAGAAAAATCCAATATATACCTGGTGATATCTCGGGTGCAATTAGAGATAGCGCAATAAATCAAAGTGAATTATCTGCAGGGGGCCCTGGCGCATGAATCTGTGCAATGGGATCGACCTCGGACCACCAGGGGCCGAGAAAATTACAGATATTCGGAATCCGTCACCCAAGGTCATGTAAAAATCTAGCATATATCTGGTGATATCTCGGGTGCTATTAGAGATAGCGCGATAAATCAAAGTGCATTGTCTGTAGGAGGCACTGGCGAATGAATCTGTGCAGCAGGAACGACCTCGGACCACGAGGAGCCGAGAAAATTACAGATATTCGGAATCCGTCACCCAAGGTCATGTAAAAATCCAGCATGTATCTGGTGATATCTCGGGTGCTATTAGAGATAGCGCAAAAAATCAAAGTGCATTGTCTGTAGGAGGCCCTTGCGCATGAATCTGCGCAATGGGATCGACCTCGGACCACCAGGGGCCGAGAAAACCACCGTCTCATGGGGTCGGACTGTCAGGGTGAGGGAAAAATCCAATATATATCTGGTGATATCTCGGGTGCTATTAGAGATAGCGCAATAAACCAAAGAGCATTGTCTGCAGGAGGCCCTGGCGCATGAATCTGTGCAGCGGGATCGACCTCGGACCACCAGGGGCCGAGAAAATCACCGTCTCATTGGGCCGGACTGTCAGGGTCAGGGGAAAATCTAATATATATATATATGGTGATATCCCGGGTGTTATTACAGATAGCGCAATAAATCAAAGTGCATTGTCTGCAGGAGGCCCTGGCGCATGAAGCTGTGCAGCGGGAACGACCTCGGACCACCAGGGGCCGAGAAAACCGCCGTCTCATGGGGTCGGACTGTCAGGGTGAGGGAAAAATCCAATATATATCTGGTGATATCTCGGGTGCTATTAGAGATAGCGCAATAAATCAAAGTGAATTATCTGCAAGGGGCTCTGGCGCATGAATCTGTGCAGCGGGATCGACCTCGGACCACCAGGGGCCGAGAAAACCACCATCTCATGGGGCCGGACACTCAGGGTCAGGGGAAAATCCAATATATATACGGTGATATCACGGGTGCTATTACAGAAAGCGCAATAAATCAAAGTGCATTGTCTGTAGGAGGCCCTGGCGCATGAATTTGTGCAGCGGGAACGACCTCGGACCACCAGGGGTCGAGAAAACCACCGTCTCATGGGGTCGGACACGCAGGGTCAGGGAAAAATCCCATATAAATCTGGTGATATCACGGGTGGTATTAGAGATAGCGCAATAAATCAAAGTGCATTGTCTGCAGGAGGCCCTAGCGCATGAATCAGTGCAGCGGAATCGACCTCGGACCACCAGGGGCCGAGAAAACCACCGTCTCATGGGGTCGGACTGTCAGGGACAGGGAAAAATCCAATATATATCTGGTGATATCTCGGGTGCTATTAGAGATAGCGCAATAAACCAAAGTGCATTGTCTGCAGGCGGCCCTGGGGCATGAATCTGTGCAGCAGGATCGACCTCGGACCACCAGGGGCCGAGAAAATCACCGTGTCATGGAGCCGGACGGACAGGGTCAAGGAAAAATCCAATATAAATCTGGTGATATCTCGGGTGTTATTACAGATAGCGCAATAAATCAAAGTGCATTGTCTGCAGGAGGCCCTGGCGCATGTATCTGTGCAGCGGGAACGACCTCGGACCACCAGAGGCCGAGAAAACCACCGTCTCATGGGGTCGGACACTCACTGTCAGGGAAAAATCCCATATAAATCTGGTGATATCTCGGGTGTTATTACAGATAGCGCAATAAATCAAAGTGAATTATCTGCAGGGGGCTCTGGCGCATGAATCTGTGCAGCGGGATCGACCTCGGACCACCAGGGGCCGAGAAAACCACCGTCTCATGGGGCCGGACACTCAGGGTCAGGGAAAAATCCAATATATATCTGGTGATATCTCTTGTGCTATTAGAGATAGCGCAATAAATCAAAGTGCATTATCTGCAGGGGGCTCTGGCGCATGAATCTGTGCAGCGGGATCGACCTCGGACCACCAGGGGCCGAGAAAACCACCGTCTCATGGGGCCGGACACTCAGGGTCAGGGAAAAGTCCAATATATATCTGGTGATATCTCGGGTGCTATTAGAGATAGCGCAATAAACCAAAGATCATTGTCTGCAGGAGGCCCTGGCGCATGAATTTGTGCAGCGGGAACGACCTCGGACCACCAGGGGTCGAGAAAACCACCGTCTCATGGGGTCGGACACTCAGGGTCAGGGAAAAATCCCATATAAATCTGGTGATATCACGGGTGTTATTACAGATAGCGCAATAAATCAAAGTGCATTGTCTGCAGGAGGCCCTGGCGCATGAATCTGTGCAGCGGGAACGACCTCGGACCACCAGGGGCCGAGAAAACCGCCGTCTCAAGGGGCCGGTCTGTCAGGGTCAGGGAAAAATCCAATACATATCTGGTGATATCTCGGGTGCTATTAGAGATTGCTCAATAAATCAAAGTGAATTAACTGCAGGGGACCCTGGCGCATGAATCTGTGCAGCGGGAACGCCCTCGTACAACCAGGGGCCGAGAAAGCCACCATCTCATGGGGCCGGACACTCAGGGTCAGGGGAAAATCCAATATATATATGGTGATATCACGGGTGCTATCACAGAAAGCGCAATAAATCAAAGTGCATTGTCTGTAGGAGGCCCTGGCGCATGAATCTGTGCTGCGGGATCGACCTCGGACCACCAGGAGCCGAGAAAACCACCGTCCCATGGGGCCGGACACTCAGGGTCAGGGAAAAATCCAATATATATCTGGTGATATCTCTGGTGCTATTAGAGGTAGCGAAATAAATCAAAGTGCATTGTCTGCAGGAGGCCCTGGCGCATGAATCTGTGCAGCGGGAACGACCTCGGACCACCAGGGGCCGAGAAAACCGCCGTCTCATGGGGTCGGACTGTCAGGGTGAGGGAAAAATCCAATATATATCTGGTGATATCTCGGGTGCTATTAGAGATAGCGCAATAAATCAAAGTGAATTATCTGCAGGGGGCTCTGGCGCATGAATCTGTGCCGCGGGATCGACCTCGGACCACCAGGGGCCGAGAAAACCACCGTCTCATGGGGCCGGACACTCAGGGTCAGGAAAAATCCAATATATATCTGGTAATATCTCGTGTGCTATTAGAGATAGCGCAATAAATCAAAGTGCATTGTCTGCAGGAGGCCCTAGCGCATGAATCAGTGCAGCGGAATCGACCTCGGACCACCATGGTCCGAGAAAACCACCGTCTCATGGGGTCGGACTGTCAGGGACAGGGAAAAATCCAATATATATCTGGTGATATCTCGGGTGCTATTAGAGATAGCGCAATAAATCAAAGTGAATTATCTGCAGGGGGCCCTGGCGCATGAATCTGTGCAGCGGGATCGAGGTCGGACCACCAGGGGCCGAGAAAACCACCGTCTCATGGGGTCGGGCACTCAGGGTCAGGGAAAAATCCCATATAAATCTGGTGATATCACGAGTGTTATTACAGATAGCGCAATAAATCAAAGTGCATTGTCTGCAGGAGGCCCCAGCGCATGAAACAGTGCAGCGGAATCGACCTCGGACCACCAGGGGCCGAGAAAACCACCGTCTCATGGGGTCGGACTGTCAGGGACAGGGAAAAATCCAATATATATCTGGTGATATCTCGGGTGCTATTAGAGATAGCGCAATAAATCAAAGTGAATTATCTGCAGGGGGCCCTGGCGCATGAATCTGTGCAGCGGGATCGAGCTCGGACCACCAGGGGCAGAGGAAACTACCGCCTCATGGGGCCGGACACTCAGGGTCAGGGAAAAATCCTATATATATCTGGTGATATCTCGGGTGCTATTAGCGATAGCGCAATAAACCAAAGTGCATTGTCTGCAGGCGGCCCTGGGGCATGAATCTGTGCAGCAGGATCGACCTCGGACCACCAGGGGCCGAGAAAATCACCGTGTCATGGAGCCGGACGGACAGGGTCAAGGAAAAATCCAATATAAATCTGGTGATATCTCGGGTGTTATTACAGACAGCGCTATAAATCAAAGTGCATTGTCTGCAGGAGGCCCTCGCGCATGAATCTGTGCAGCGGGAACGACCTCGGACCACCAGGGGTCGAGAAAACCACCGTCTCATGGGGTCGGACACTCAGGGTCAGGGAAAAATCCCATATAAATCTGGTGATATCACGGGTGTTATTAAAGATAGCGCAATAAATCAAAGTGCATTGTCTGCAGGAGGCCCTGGCGCATGAATCTGTGCAGCGGAAACAACCTCGGACCACCAGGGGCCGAGACAACCACCGTCTCATTGGGTCGGACACTCAGGGTCAGGGAAAAATCCAATATATATCTGGTGATATCTCGGTTGCTATTAGAGATAGCGCAATAAATCAAAGTGAATTATCTGCAGGGGGCCCTGGCGCATGAATCTGTGCAGCGGGATCGACCTCGGACCACGAGGGACCGAGAAAACCATCGACACATGGGGCCGGACTGTCAGGGTCGGGGAAAAATCCAATATATATCTGGTGATATCTCGGGTGCTATTAGAGATAGCAAAATAAATCAAAGTGAATTATCTGCAGGGGGCCCTGGCGCCTGAATCTGTGCAGCGGGAACGACGTCGGACCACCAGGGGCCGAGAAAACCACCGTCTCATGGGGCCGGACACTCAGGGTCAGGGGAAAATCCAATATATATTTGGTGATATCTCGGGTGCTATTAGAGATAGCGCAATAAATCAAAGTGCATTGTCTGTAGGAGGCCCTGGCGCATGAATCTGTGCAGCGGGAACGACCTCGGACCACCAGCGGCCGAGAAAACTGCCGTCTCAAGGGGCCGGACTGTCAGGGTCAGGGAAAAATCCAATATATATCTGGTGATATCTCGGGTGCTATTAGAGATAGCGCAATAAATCAAAGTGCATTGTCTGCAGGAGGACCTAGCGCATGAATCTCTGTAGCGGGAACGACCTCGGACCACCAGGGGCCGAGAAGACCACGGTCTCATGGAGCCGGACAAACAGGGTCATGGATAAATCCAATATAGATCTGGTGATATGTCGGGTGCTATTACAGATAGCGCAATAAATCAAAGTGCATTGTCTGTAGGAGGCCCTGGCGCATGAATTTGTGCAGCGGGAACGACCTCGGACCACCAGGGGTCGAGAAAACCACCGTCTCATGGGGTCGGACACGCAGGGTCAGGGAAAAATCCCATATAAATCTGGTGATATCACGGGTGCTATTACAGATAGCGCAATAAACCAAAGTGCATTGTCTGTAGGAGGCCCTGGCACATGAATGTGGCCAGCGGGAACGACCTCGGACCACCAGGGGCCGAGAAAACCACCGTCTCATGGGGCCGGACACTCAGGGTCAGGGAAAAATCCAATATATATCTGGTGATATCTCGGGTGCTATTACAGATAGCGCAATAAACCAAAGTGCATTGTCTGTAGGAGGCCCTGGCGCATGAATGTGGCCAGCGGGAACGACCTCGGACCACCAGGGGCCGAGAAAACCACCGTCGCATGGGGCCGGACACTGAGGGTCAGGGGAAAATCCAATATATATCTGGTGATATCACGGGTGCTATTAGAGATAGCGCAATAAACCAAAGTGAATTATCTGCAGGCGGCCCTGGCGCATGAATCTGTGCAGCGGGAACGACCTCGGACCACCAGGGGCCGAGAAAACCACAGTTTCAGGGGCCGGACACTCAGAGTCAGTGAAAAATACAATATATATCTGTTGATATCTCGGGTGCTATTACAGATAGCGCAATAAACCAAAGTGGATTGTCTGTAGGAGGCCCTGGCGCATGAATGTGGCCAGCGGCAACGACCTCGGACCACCAGGGGCCGAGAAAACCACAGTCTCATGGGGCCGGACACTCAGGGTCAGGGGAAAATCCAATATATATCTGGTGATATCTCGGGTGTTATTAGAGATAGCGCAATAAACCAAACTGAATTATCTGCAGGAGGCCCTAGCGCATGAGTCTGTGCAGCGGGAACGACCTCGGTCCCCCAGGGGCCGAGAAAACCACAGTCTCATGGGGCCGGGCACTCAGGGTCAAGGAAAAATCCTATATATATCTGTTGATATCTCGGGTGCTATTAGAGACAGTGCAATAAATCAAAGTGCATTGGCTGCAGGAGGCCCTTGCGCATGAATCTGTGCAGCGGGAACGACCTCGGACCACCAGGGGCCGAGAAAACTACCGTCTCATGGGGTCGGACACTCAGGTTCATGGAAAAATCCAATATATATCTGGTGATATCTCGGGTGCTATTACAGATAGCGCAATAAATCAAAGTGCATTGTCTGTAGGAGGTCCTAGCGCATGAATCTGTGCAGCGGGGTCGACCTCGGACCACCAGGGGCCGAGAAAACCACCGTCTCATTGCGCCGGACACTCAGGGTCAGGGAAAAATCCAATATATATCTGGTGATATCTCGGGTGCCATTAGAGATAGCGCAATAAAGCAAAGTGAATCATCTGCAGGAGGCCCTGGCGCATGAATGTGGCCAGCGGGAGCGACCTCGGACCACCAGGGGCCGAGAAAACCACAGTCTCATGGGGCCGGACATTGAGGGTCAGGGGAAAATCCAATATATATCTGGCGATATCTCGGGTGCTATTAGAGATAGCGCAATAAACCAAAGTGAATTATCTGCAGGAGGCCCTGGCGCATGAATCTGTGCAGAGGCAACGTCTTCGGACCTGCAGCGGCCGAGACAACCACCGTCTCATGGGGCCGGACACACAGGGTCAGGGTAAAATCCAATATATATCTGGTGATATCTCTGGTGCTATTAGAGATAGCGCAATAAACCAAAGTGAGTTATCTGCACGCGGCCCTGGCGCATGAATCTGTGCAGCGGGAACGACCTCGGACCACCAGGGGCCGAGAAAACCACCGTCTCATGGGGCCGGACACTCAGGGTCAGGGAAAAATCCAATATATATCTGGTGATATCTCGGATGCTATTACAGATAGCGCAATAAACCAAAGTGCATTGTCTGTAGGAGGCCCTGGCACATGAATGTGGCCAGCGGGAACGACCTCGGACCACCAGGGGCCGAGAAAACCACCGTCTCATGGGGCCGGACACTCAGGGTCAGGGAAAAATCCAATATATATCTGGTGATATCTCGGGTGCTATTACAGATAGCGCAATAAACCAAAGTGCATTGTCTGTAGGAGGCCCTGGCGCATGAATGTGGCCAGCGGGAACGACCTCGGACCACCAGGGGCCGAGAAAACCACCGTCGCATGGGGCCGGACACTGAGGGTCAGGGGAAAATCCAATATATATCTGGTGATATCACGGGTGCTATTAGAGATAGCGCAATAAACCAAAGTGAATTATCTGCAGGCGGCCCTGGCGCATGAATCTGTGCAGCGGGAACGACCTCGGACCACCAGGGGCCGAGAAAACCACAGTTTCAGGGGCCGGACACTCAGAGTCAGTGAAAAATACAATATATATCTGTTGATATCTCGGGTGCTATTACAGATAGCGCAATAAACCAAAGTGCATTGTCTGTAGGAGGCCCTGGCGCATGAATGTGGCCAGCGGCAACGACCTCGGACCACCAGGGGCCGAGAAAACCACCGTCGCATGGGGCCGGACACTGAGGGTCAGGGGAAAATCCAATATATATCTGGTGATATCACGGGTGCTATTAGAGATAGCGCAATAAACCAAAGTGAATTATCTGCAGGCGGCCCTGGCGCATGAATCTGTGCAGCGGGAACGACCTCGGACCACCAGGGGCCGAGAAAACCACAGTTTCAGGGGCCGGACACTCAGAGTCAGTGAAAAATACAATATATATCTGTTGATATCTCGGGTGCTATTACAGATAGCGCAATAAACCAAAGTGCATTGTCTGTAGGAGGCCCTGGCGCATGAATGTGGCCAGCGGCAACGACCTCGGACCACCAGGGGCCGAGAAAACCACAGTCTCATGGGGCCGGACACTCAGGGTCAGGGGAAAATCCAATATATATCTGGTGATATCTCGGGTGTTATTAGAGATACCGCAATAAACCAAACTGAATTATCTGCAGGAGGCCCTAGCGCATGAGTCTCTGCAGCGGGAACGACCTCGGTCCCCCAGGGGCCGAGAAAACCACAGTCTCATGGGGCCGGGCACTCAGGGTCAAGGAAAAATCCTATATATATCTGGTGATATCTCGGGTGCTATTAGAGACAGTGCAATAAATCAAAGTGCATTGGCTGCAGGAGGCCCTTGCGCATGAATCTGTGCAGCGGGAACGACATCGGACCACCAGGGGCCGAGAAAACTACCGTCTCATGGGGTCGGACACTCAGGTTCATGGAAAAATCCAATATATATCTGGTGATATCTCGGGTGCTATTACAGATAGCGCAATAAATCAAAGTGCATTGTCTGTAGGAGGCCCTAGCGCATGAGGCTGTGCAGCGGGAACGACCTCGGACCACCAGGGGCCGAGAAAATTACCGTCTCATGGGGCCGGACTGTCAGGGTCAGGGAAAAATCCAATATATATCTGGTGATATCTCGGGTGGTATTAGAAATAGCGCAATAAATCAAAGTGCATTGTCTGTAGGAGGCACTGGCGAATGAATCTGTGCAGCAGGAACGACCTCGGACCACCAGGCGCCGAGAAAATTACAGATATTCGGAATCCGTCACCCAAGGTCATGTAAAAATCCAGCATATATCTGGTGATATCTCGGGTGCTATTAGAGATTGCGAAATAAATCAAAGTGCATTGTCTGCTGGAGGCCCTGGCGCATGAATCTGTGCAGCGGGGTCGACCTCGGACCACCAAGGGCCGAGAAAACCACCGTCTCATTGCGCCGGACACTCAGGGTCAGGGAAAAATCCAATATATATCTGGCGATATCTCGGGTGCCATTAGAGATAGCGCAATAAAGCAAAGTGAATTATCTGCAGGAGGCCCTGGCGCATGAATGTGGCCAGCGGGAGCGACCTCGGACCACCAGGGGCCGAGAAAACCACAGTCTCATGGGGCCGGACATTGAGGGTCAGGGGAAAATCCAATATATATCTGGCGATACCTCGGGTGCTATTAGAGATAGCGCAATAAACCAAAGTGAATTATCTGCAGGAGGCCCTGGCGCATGAATGTGGCCAGCGGGAGCGACCTCGGACCACCAGGGTCCGAGAAAACCACAGTCTCATGGGGCCGGACATTGAGGGTCAGGGGAAAATCCAATATATATCTGGCGATACCTCGGGTGCTATTAGAGATAGCGCAATAAACCAAAGTGAATTATCTGCAGGAGGCCCTGGCGCATGAATCTGTGCAGAGGCAACGTCTTCGGACCTGCAGCGGCCGAGACAACCACCGTCTCATGGGGCCGGACACACAGGGTCAGGGTAAAATCCAATATATATCTGGTGATATCTCTGGTGCTATTAGAGATAGCGCAATAAACCAAAGTGAGTTATCTGCACGCAGCCCTGGCGCATGAATCTGTGCAGCGGGAACGACCTCGGACCACCAGGGGCCGAGAAAACCACCGTCTCATGGGGCCGGACACTTAGGGTCAGGGAAAAATCCAATATATATCTGGTGATATCTCGGGTGCTATTACAGATAGCGCAATAAACCAAAGTGAATTGTCTGTAGGAGGCCCTGGCGCATGAATGTGGCCAGCGGGAACGACCTCGGACCACCAGGGGCCGAGAAAACCACCGTCTCATGGGGCCGGACACTCAGGGTCAGGGAAAAATCCAATATATATCTGGTGATATCTCGGGTGCTATTACAGATAGCGCAATAAACCAAAGTGCATTGTCTGTAGGAGGCCCTGGCGCATGAATGTGGCCAGCGGGAACGACCTCGGACCGCCAGGGGCCGAGAAAACCACAGTCTCATGGGGCCGGACACTCAGGGTCAGTGATAAATCCAATATATATCTGGTGCTATCTCGGGTGCTATTACAGATAGCGCAATAAATCAAAGTGCATTGTCTGTAGGAGGCCCTGGCGCATGAATCTGTGCAGCGGGAACGACCTCGGGACCCCAGGGGCCGAGAAAACCACAGTCTCATGGGGCCGGACACTCAGGGTCATGGGAAATCCAATATATATCTGGTGATATCTCGGGTGTTATTAGAGATAGCGCAATAAACCAAACTGAATTATCTGCAGGAGGCCCTGGCGCATTAACCTGTGCAGCGGGAACGACCTCGGACCACAAGGGGCCGAGAAAACCTGCGTCTCATAGGGCCGGACTGTCAGGGTCAGGGAAAAATCCAATATATATCTGGTTATATCTCGGGTGCTTTTAGAGATAGAGCAATAAATCATAGTGAATTATCTGCGGGGGGCCCTGGGGCATGAGTCTGTGCAGCGGGAACGACCTCGGACCAGCAGGGGCCGAGAAAATCACCGTCTCATGGGGTCGGACTCTCAGGGTCAGGGAAAAATCCAATATATATCTGGTGATATCTCGGGTGCTATTACAGATAGCGCAATAAATCAAAGTGCATTGTCGGTAGGAGGCCCTAGCGCATGAATCTGTGCAGCGGGAACGACCTCGGACCACCAGGGGCCGAGAAAATCACCGTCTGATGGGGCCGGACTGTCAGGGTCAGGGAAAAATCCAATATATATCTGGTGATATCTCGGGTGGTATTAGAAATAGCGCAATAAATCAAAGTGCATTGTCTGTAGGAGGCACTGGCGAATGAATCTGTGCAGCAGGAACGACCTCGGACCACCAGGCGCCGAGAAAATTACAGATATTCGGAATCCGTCACCCAAGGTCATGTAAAAATCCAGCATATATCTGGTGATATCTCGGGCGCTATTACAGATAGCGCAATAAATCAAAGTGAATTATCTGCAGGGGGCACTGGCGAATGAATCTGTGCAGCAGGAACGACCTCGGACCACTAGGCGCCGAGAAAATCACAGATATTCGGAATCCGTCACCCAAGGTCATGTTAAAATCCAGCATATATCTGGTGATATCTCGGGTGCTATTAGAGATTGCGAAATAAATCAAAGTGCATTGTCTGCAGGAGGCCCTGGCGCATGAATCTGTGCAGCGGGGTCGACCTCGGACCACCAGGGGCCGAGAAAATCACCGTCTCATGAGGCCGGAATGTCAGGGTCGGGGAAAAATACAGTATATATCTGCTGATATCTCGGGTGCTATTACAGATAGCGCAATAATTCAAAGTGAATTATCTGCAGGCGGCCCTGGCGCATGAGTCTGTGCAGCGGGAACGACCTCGGTCCCCCAGGGGCCGAGAAAACCACAGTCTCATGGGGCCGGGCACTCAGGGTCAAGGAAAAATCCTATATATATCTGTTGATATCTCGGGTGCTATTAGAGACAGTGCAATAAATCAAAGTGCATTGGCTGCAGGAGGCCCTTGCGCATGAATCTGTGCAGCGGGAACGACCTCGGACCACCAGGGGCCGAGAAAACTACCGTCTCATGGGGTCGGACACTCAGGTTCATGGAAAAATCCAATATATATCTGGTGATATCTCGGGTGCTATTACAGATAGCGCAATAAATCAAAGTGCATTGTCTGTAGGAGGCCCTAGCGCATGAATCTGTGCAGCGGGGTCGACCTCGGACCACCAGGGGCCGAGAAAACCACCGTCTCATTGCGCCGGACACTCAGGGTCAGGGAAAAATCCAATATATATCTGGTGATATCTCGGGTGCCATTAGAGATAGCGCAATAAAGCAAAGTGAATCATCTGCAGGAGGCCCTGGCGCATGAATGTGGCCAGCGGGAGCGACCTCGGACCACCAGGGGCCGAGAAAACCACAGTCTCATGGGGCCGGACATTGAGGGTCAGGGGAAAATCCAATATATATCTGGCGATATCTCGGGTGCTATTAGAGATAGCGCAATAAACCAAAGTGAATTATCTGCAGGAGGCCCTGGCGCATGAATCTGTGCAGAGGCAACGTCTTCGGACCTGCAGCGGCCGAGACAACCACCGTCTCATGGGGCCGGACACACAGGGTCAGGGTAAAATCCAATATATATCTGGTGATATCTCTGGTGCTATTAGAGATAGCGCAATAAACGAAAGTGAGTTATCTGCACGCGGCCCTGGCGCATGAATCTGTGCAGCGGGAACGACCTCGGACCACCAGGGGCCGAGAAAACCACCGTCTCATGGGGCCGGACACTCAGGGTCAGGGAAAAATCCAATATATATCTGGTGATATCTCGGGTGCTATTACAGATAGCGCAATAAACCAAAGTGCATTGTCTGTAGGAGGCCCTGGCACATGAATGTGGCCAGCGGGAACGACCTCGGACCACCAGGGGCCGAGAAAACCACCGTCTCATGGGGCCGGACACTCAGGGTCAGGGAAAAATCCAATATATATCTGGTGATATCTCGGGTGCTATTACAGATAGCGCAATAAACCAAAGTGCATTGTCTGTAGGAGGCCCTGGCGCATGAATGTGGCCAGCGGGAACGACCTCAGACCACCAGGGGCCGAGAAAACCACCGTCGCATGGGGCCGGACACTGAGGGTCAGGGGAAAATCCAATATATATCTGGTGATATCACGGGTGCTATTAGAGATAGCGCAATAAACCAAAGTGAATTATCTGCAGGCGGCCCTGGCGCATGAATCTGTGCAGCGGGAACGACCTCGGACCACCAGGGGCCGAGAAAACCACAGTTTCAGGGGCCGGACACTCAGAGTCAGTGAAAAATACAATATATATCTGTTGATATCTCGGGTGCTATTACAGATAGCGCAATAAACCAAAGTGCATTGTCTGTAGGAGGCCCTGGCGCATGAATGTGGCCAGCGGCAACGACCTCGGACCACCAGGGGCCGAGAAAACCACAGTCTCATGGGGCCGGACACTCAGGGTCAGGGGAAAATCCAATATATATCTGGTGATATCTCGGGTGTTATTAGAGATACCGCAATAAACCAAACTGAATTATCTGCAGGAGGCCCTAGCGCATGAGTCTGTGCAGCGGGAACGACCTCGGTCCCCCAGGGGCCGAGAAAACCACAGTCTCATGGGGCCGGGCACTCAGGGTCAAGGAAAAATCCTATATATATCTGGTGATATCTCGGGTGCTATTAGAGACAGTGCAATAAATCAAAGTGCATTGGCTGCAGGAGGCCCTTGCGCATGAATCTGTGCAGCGGGAACGACATCGGACCACCAGGGGCCGAGAAAACTACCGTCTCATGGGGTCGGACACTCAGGTTCATGGAAAAATCCAATATATATCTGGTGATATCTCGGGTGCTATTACAGATAGCGCAATAAATCAAAGTGCATTGTCTGTAGGAGGCCCTAGCGCATGAGTCTGTGCAGCGGGAACGACCTCGGACCACCAGGGGCGGAGAAAATCACCGTCTCATGGGGCCGGACTGTCAGGGTCAGGGAAAAATCCAATATATATCTGGTGATATCTCGGGTGGTATTAGAAATAGCGCAATAAATCAAAGTGCATTGTCTGTAGGAGGCACTGGCGAATGAATCTGTGCAGCAGGAACGACCTCGGACCACCAGGCGCCGAGAAAATTACAGATATTCGGAATCCGTCACCCAAGGTCATGTAAAAATCCAGCATATATCTGGTGATATCTCGGGTGCTATTAGATATTGCGAAATAAATCAAAGTGCATTGTCTGCTGGAGGCCCTGGCGCATGAATCTGTGCAGCGGGGTCGACCTCGGACCACCAAGGGCCGAGAAAACCACCGTCTCATTGCGCCGGACACTCAGGGTCAGGGAAAAATCCAATATATATCTGGTGATATCTCGGGTGCCATTAGAGATAGCGCAATAAAGCAAAGTGAATTATCTGCAGGAGGCCCTGGCGCATGAATGTGGCCAGCGGGAGCGACCTCGGACCACCAGGGGCCGAGAAAACCACAGTCTCATGGGGCCGGACATTGAGGGTCAGGGGAAAATCCAATATATATCTGGCGATACCTCGGGTGCTATTAGAGATAGCGCAATAAACCAAAGTGAATTATCTGCAGGAGGCCCTGGCGCATGAATGTGGCCAGCGGGAGCGACCTCGGACCACCAGGGGCCGAGAAAACCACAGTCTCATGGGGCCGGACATTGAGGGTCAGGGGAAAATCCAATATATATCTGGCGATACCTCTGGTGCTATTAGAGATAGCGCAATAAACCAAAGTGAGTTATCTGCACGCAGCCCTGGCGCATGAATCTGTGCAGCGGGAACGACCTCGGACCACCAGGGGCCGAGAAAACCACCGTCTCATGGGGCCGGACACTTAGGGTCGGGGAAAAATCCAATATATATCTGGTGATATCTCGGGTGCTATTACAGATAGCGCAATAAACCAAAGTGCATTGTCTGTAGGAGGCCCTGGCGCATGAATGTGGCCAGCGGGAACGACCTCGGACCACCAGGGGCCGAGAAAACCACCGTCTCATGGGGCCGGACACTCAGGGTCAGGGAAAAATCCAATATATATCTGGTGATATCTCGGGTGCTATTACAGATAGCGCAATAAACCAAAGTGCATTGTCTGTAGGAGGCCCTGGCGCATGAATGTGGCCAGCGGGAACGACCTCGGACCACCAGGGGCCGAGAAAACCACCGTCGCATGGGGCCGGACACTGAGGGTCAGGGGAAAATCCAATATATATCTGGTGATATCACGGGTGCTATTAGAGATAGCGCAATAAACCAAAGTGAATTATCTGCAGGCGGCCCTGGCGCATGAATCTGTGCAGCGGGAACGACCTCGGACCACCAGGGGCCGAGAAAACCACAGTTTCAGGGGCCGGACACTCAGAGTCAGTGAAAAATCCAATATATATCTGTTGATATCTCGGGTGCTATTACAGATAGCGCAATAAACCAAAGTGCATTGTCTGTAGGAGGCCCTGGCGCATGAATGTGGCCAGCGGGAACGACCTCGGACCACCAGGGGCCGAGAAAACCACCGTCTCATGGGGCCGGACACTCAGGGCCAGGGAAAAATCCAATATATATCTGGTGACATCTCGTGTACTATTAGAGATAGCGCAATAAATCAAAGTGCATTGTCTGTAGGAGGCCCTGGCGCATGAATCTGTGCAGCGGTAACGACCTCGGAACACCAGGGGCCGAGAAAATCACCGTCTGATGGGGCCGGACTGTCAGGGTCAGGGAAAAATCCAATATATATCTGGTGATATCTCGGGTGGTATTAGAAATAGCGCAATAAATCAAAGTGCATTGTCTGTAGGAGGCACTGGCGAATGAATCTGTGCAGCAGGAACGACCTCGGACCACCAGGCGCCGAGAAAATTACAGATATTCGGAATCCGTCACCCAAGGTCATGTAAAAATCCAGCATATATCTGGTGATATCTCGGGCGCTATTACAGATAGCGCAATAAACCAAAGTGAATTATCTGCAGGAGGCCCTGGCGCATGAATCTGTGCAGCGGGAACGACCTCGGACCACCAGGGGCCGAGAAAACTACCGTCTCATGGGGCCGGTCAGTCAGGGTCAGTGAAAAATCCAATATATATCTGCTGATATCTCGGCTGCTATTACAGATAGCGCAATAAATCAAAGTGCATTGTCTGTAGGAGGCCCTGGCGCATGAATCTGTGCAGCGGGAACGTCCTCGGACCTCCAGGGGCCGAGAAAACCACAGTCTCATGGTGCCGGACACTCAGGGTCAGGGTAAAATCCAATATAGATCTGGTGATATCTCGGGTGCTATTACAGATACCGCAATAAATCAAAGTGCATTGTCTGTAGGAGACCCTGGCGCATGAACCTGTGCAGCGGGAACGACCTCGGACCACCAGGGGCCGTGAAAACGACCGTCTCATGGGGCCGGACGCTCAGGGTCAGGGGAAAATCCAATATATAGGTGGTGATATCTCGGGTGCTATTACAGATAGCGCAATAAATCAAAGTGCATTGTCTGTAGGAGACCCTGGCGCATGAACCTGTGCAGCGGGAACGACCTCGGACCACCAGGAGCCGAGAAAACCACAGTCTCATGGGGCCGTTCACTCAGGGTCAGGGAAAATTCCAATATATATCTGGTGATATCTCGGGTGCTATTACAGATAGCGCAATAAATCAAAGTGCATTGTCTGTAGGAGGCCCTGGCGCATGAATCTGTGCAGCGGGAACGACCTCGGACCACCAGGGGCCGAGAAAACCACAGTCTCATGGGGCCGGACACTCAGGGTCAGGGGAAAATCCAATATATATCTGGTGATATATCGGGTGCTATCAGAGATAGCGCAATAAACCAAAGTGAATTATCTGCAGGAGGCCCTGGCGCATGAATCTGTGCAGCGGGAACGACCTCGGACCTCCAGGGGCCGAGACAACCACCGTCACATGATGCCGGACACTCAGGGTCAGGGTAAAATCCAATATATATCTGGTGATATGTCGGGTGCTATTACAGATAGCGCAATAAATCAAAGTGCATTGTCTGTAGGAGGCCCTGGCGCATGAATCTGTGCAACGGGAACGACCTCGGACCACCAGGGGCCGAGAAAACGACAGTCTCATGGGGCCGGATACTCAGGGTCAGGGGAAAATCCAATATATATCTGGTGATATGTCGGGTGCTATCAGAGATAGCGCAATAAATCAAAGTGCATTGTCTGTAGGAGGCCCTGGCGCATGAATCTGGCCAGCGGGAACGACCTCGGACCACCAGCGGCCGAGAAAACCACAGTCTCATGGGGCCGGACACTCAAGGTCGGGGAAAAATCCAATATATATCTGGTGATATCTCGGGTGCTATTGCAGATAGCGCAATAAATCAAAGTGCATTGTCTGTCGGAGACTCTGGCGCATGAACCTGTGCAGCGGGATCGACCTCCGACCACCAGGGGCCGAGAAAACGACCGTCTCATGGGGCCGGACGCTCAGGGTCAGTGAAAAATCCAATATATATCTGGTGATATCTTGGGTGCTATTACAGATAGCGCAATAAATCAAAGTGCATTGTCTGTCGGAGACCCTGGCGCATGAACCTGTGCAGCGGGAACGACCTCGGACCACCAGGGGCCGAGAAAACGACCGTCTCATGGGGCCGGACTTTCAGGGTCGGTGTAAAATCCAATATATATCTGGTGATATCTCGGGTGCTATTAGAGATAGCGCAATAAACCAAAGTGAATTATCTGCAGGAGGCCCTGGCGCATGAATCTGTGCAACGGGAGCGACCTCGGACCACGAGGGGCCGAGAAAACGACCGTCTCATGGGGCCGGACGCTCAGGCTCAGTGATAAATCCAATATATATCTGGTGATATCTCGGGTGCTATTAGAGATAGCGCAATAAACCAAAGTGAATTATCTGCAGGAGGCCCTGGCGCATGAATCTGTGCAACGGGAACGATCTCGGACCACCAGGGGCAGAGAAAACCAGTCTCATGGGGCGGGACACTCAGGGTCAGGGGAAAATCCAATATATATCTGGTGATATCTCGGGTGCTATTAGAGATAGCGCAATAAACCAAAGTGAATTATCTGCAGGAGGCCCTGGCGCATGAATCTGTGCAGCGGGAACGTCCTCGGACCTCCAGGGGCCGAGAAAACCACAGTCTCATGGGGCCGGACACTCAGGGTCAGGGGAAAATCCAATATAGATCTGGTGATATCTCGGGTGCTATTACAGATAGCGCAATAAATCAAAGTGCATTGTCTGTAGGAGGCCCTGGCGCATGAATCTGTGCAGCGGGAACGACCTCGGACCACCAGGGGCCGAGAAAACCACAGTCTCATGGGGCCGGACACTCAGGGTCAGGGGAAAATCCAATATATATCTGGTGATATCTCGGGTGCTATCAGAGATAGCGCAATAAACCAAAGTGAATTATCTGCAGGAGGCCCTGGCGCATGAATCTGTGCAGCGGGAACGACCTCGGACCTCCAGGGGCCGAGACAACCACCGTCACATGGGGCCGGACACTCAGGGTCAGGGAAAAATCCAATATATATCTGGTGATATCTCGGGGGCTATTAGAGATAGCGCAATAAACCAAAGTGAATTAACTGCAGGAGGCCCTGGCGCATGAATCTGTGCAACGGGAACGACCTCGGACCACCAGGGGCCGAGAAAACCACCGTCTCATGGGGCAGGACACTCAGGGTCGGTGTAAAATCCAATATATATCTGGTGATATCTCGGGTGCTATTAGAGATAGCGAAATAAACCAAAGTGAATTATCTGCAGGAGGCCCTGGCGCATGAATCTGTGCAACGGGAACGACCTCGGACCACGAGGGGCCGAGAAAACGACCGTCTCATGGGGCCGGACGCTCGGGGTCAGTGATAAATCCAATATATATCTGGTGATATCTCGGGTGCTATTAGAGATAGCGCAATAAACCAAAGTGAATTAACTGCAGGAGGCCCTGGCGCATGAATCTGTGCAACGGGAACGACCTCGGACCACCAGGGGCCGAGAAAACCACCGTCTCATGGGGCAGGACACTCAGGGTCAGTGAAAAATCCAATATATATCTGGTGATATCTCGGGTGCTATTACAGAAAGCGCAATAAATCAAAGTGCATCGTCTGTAGGAGACCCTGGCGCATGAACCTGTGCAGCGGGAACGACCTCGGACCACCAGGGGCCGAGAAAACGACCGTCTCATGGGGCCGGACGCTCAGGGTCAGGGAAAAATCCAATATATAGGTGGTGATATCTCGGGTGCTATTACAGATAGCGCAATAAATCAAAGTGCGTTGTCTGTAGGAGACCCTGGCGCATGAACCTGTGCAGCGGGAACGACCTCGGACCACCAGGGGCCGAGAAAACCACAGTCTCATGGGGCCGTTCACTCAGGGTCAGGGAAAATTCCAATATATATCTGGTGATATCTCGGGTGCTATTACAGATAGCGCAATAAATCAAAGTGCATTGTCTGTAGGAGGCCCTGGCGCATGAATCTGTGCAGCGGGAACGACCTCGGACCACCAGGGGCCGAGAAAACCACAGTCTCATGGGGCCGGACACTCAGGGTCAGGGGAAAATCCAATATATATCTGGTGATATCTCGGGTGCTATCAGAGATAGCGCAATAAATCAAAGTGCATTGTCTGTAGGAGGCCCTGGCGCATGAATCTGGCCAGCGGGAACGACCTCGGACCACCAGCGGCCGAGAAAACCACAGTCTCATGGGGCCGGACACTCAAGGTCGGGGAAAAATCCAATATATATCTGGTGATATCTCGGGTGCTATTACAGATAGCGCAATAAATCAAAGTGCATTGTCTGTCGGAGACTCTGGCGCATGAACCTGTGCAGCGGGATCGACCTCGGACCACCAGGGGCCGAGAAAACGACCGTCTCATGGGGCCGGACGCTCAGGGTCTGTGAAAAATCCAATATATATCTGGTGATATCTTGGGTGCTATTACAGATAGCGCAATAAATCAAAGTGCATTGTCTGTCGGAGACCCTGGCGCATGAACCTGTGCAGCGGGATCGACCTCGGACAACCAGGGGCCGAGAAAACGACCGTCTCATGGGGCCGGACGCTCAGGGTCAGTGAAAAATCCAATGTATATCTGGTGATATCTCGGGTGCTATTACAGATAGCGCAATAAATCAAAGTGCATTGTCTGTAGGAGGCCCTGGCGCATGAACCTGTGCAGCGGCAACGACCTCGGACCACCAGGGGCCGAGAAAACCACAGTCTCATGGGGCCGGACACTCAGGGTCAGTGAAAAATCCAATATATATGTGGTGATATCTCGGGTGCTATTAGAGATAGCGCAATAAACCAAAGTGAATTATCTGCAGGAGGCCCTGGCGCATGAATCTGTGCAACGGGAACGACCTCGGACCCCGAGGGGCCGAGAAAACGACCGTCTCATGGGGCCGGACGCTCAGGGTCAGTGATAAATCCAATATATATCTGGTGATATCTCGGGTGCTATTACAGATAGCGCAATAAATCAAAGTGCATTGTCTGTAGGAGGCCCTGGCGCATGAATCTGTGCAGCGGGAACGACCTCGGGCCACCAGGGGCCGAGAAAACCACAGTCTCATGGGGCCGGACACTCAGGGTCAGGGGAAAATCCAATATATATCTGGTGATATCTTGGGTGCTATCAGAGATAGCGCAATAAATCAAAGTGCATTGTCTGTAGGAGGCCCTGGCGCATGAATCTGGCCAGCGGGAACGACCTCGGACCACCAGCGGCCGAGAAAACCACAGTCTCATGGGGCCGGACACTCAAGGTCGGGGAAAAATCCAATATATATCTGGTGATATCTCGGGTGCTATTACAGATAGCGCAATAAATCAAAGTGCATTGTCTGTCGGAGACTCTGGCGCATGAACCTGTGCAGCGGGATCGACCTCGGACCACCAGGGGCCGAGAAAACGACCGTCTCATGGGGCCGGACGCTCAGGGTCAGTGAAAAATCCAATATATATCTGGTGATATCTTGGGTGCTATTACAGATAGCGCAATAAATCAAAGTGCATTGTCTGTCGGAGACCCTGGCGCATGAACCTGTGCAGCGGGATCGACCTCGGACCACCAGGGGCCGAGAAAACGACCGTCTCATGGGGCCGGACGCTCAGGGTCAGTGAAAAATCCAATATATATCTGGTGATATCTCGGGTGCTATTACAGATAGCGCAATAAATCAAAGTGCATTGTCTGTAGGAGGCCCTGGCGCATGAACCTGTGCAGCGGCAACGACCTCGGACCACCAGGGGCCGAGAAAACCACAGTCTCATGGGGCCGGACACTCAGGGTCAGTGAAAAATCCAATATATATGTGGTGATATCTCGGGTGCTATTAGAGATAGCGCAATAAACCAAAGTGAATTATCTGCAGGAGGCCCTGGCGCATGAATCTGTGCAACGGGAACGACCTCGGACCCCGAGGGGCCGAGAAAACGACCGTCTCATGGGGCCGGGCACTCAGGGTCAGTGATAAATCCAATATATATCTGGTGATATCTCGGCTGCTATTACAGATAGCGCAATAAATCAAAGTGCATTGTCTGTAGGAGGCCCTGGCGCATGAATCTGTGCAGCGGGAACGACCTCGGACCACCAGGGGCCGAGACAACCACCGTCTCATGGGGCCGGACACTCAGGGTCTGGGAAAAATCCAATATATATCCGGTGATATCTCGGGTGCTATGACAGATAGCGCAATAAATCAAAGTGCATTGTCTGTAGGAGGCCCTGGCGCATGAATCTGTGCAGCAGGAACGACCTCGGACCACCAGGGGCCGAGAAAACGTCCGTCTCATGGGGCCGGGCACTCAGGGTCAGTGAAAAATCCAATATATATCTGGTGATATCTCGGCTGCTATTACAGGTAGGGCAATAAATCAAAGTGCCTTGTCTGTAGGAGGCCCTGGCGCATGAATCTGTGCAGCGGGAACGACCTCGGACCACCAGGGGCCGAGACAACCACGATCTCATGGGGCCGGACACTCATGGTCAGGGAAAAATCCAATATATATCTGGTGATATCTCGGGTGCTATTTGAGATAGCGCAATAATCCAAAGTGAATTATCTGCAGGAGGACCTGGCGCATGAATCTGTGCAGCGGGAACGACCTCGGACCACCAGGGACCGAGGAAACCACAGTCTCATGGGGCCGGACACTAAGGGTCAGGGGAAAATCCAATATATATCTGGTGATATCTCGGGTGCTATAAGATATAGCGCAATAAACCAAAGTGAATTATCTGCAGGAGGACCTGGCGCATGAATCTGTGCAACCGGAACGACCTCGGACCACCAGGGGCCGAGAAAACCACCGTCCCGAGGGGCGGGACACTCAGGGTCAGGGGAAAATCCAATATATATCTGTTGATATCTCGGGTGCTATTAGAGATAGCGCAATAAATCAAAGTGCATTGTCTGTAGGAGGCCCTGATGCATGAATCTGTGCAGCGGGAACGACCTCGGACCACCAGGGGCCGAGAAAACCACAGTCTCATGGGGCCGGACACTCAGGGTCAAGGGAAAATCCAATATATATCCGGTGATATCTCGGGTGCTATTACAGATAGCGCAATAAATCAAAGTGCATTATCTGCAGGAGGACCTGGCGCATGAATCTGTGCAACGAGAACGACCTCGGACCACCAGGGGCCGAGAAAACGACAGTCTCAAGAGGCCGGACACTCAGGGTCAGGGGAAAATCCAATATGGATCTGGCGATATCTCGGGTGCTATTAGAGATAGCGCAATAAACCAAAGTGAATTATCTGAAGGAGGCCGTGGCGCATGAATCTGTGCAATGGGAACGACCTCGGACCACCAGGGGCCGAGAAAACCACAGTCTCATGGGGCCGGACACTCAGGGTCAGGGGGAAATCCAATATATATCTGGTGATATCTCGGGTGCTATTAGAGATAGCGCAATAAACCAAAGTGAATTATCTGCAGGAGGCCCTGGCGCATGAATCTGTGCAACGGGAACGACCTCGGACCACCAGGGGCCGAGAAAACGTCCGTCACATGGGGCCGGACACTCAGTGTCAGTGAAAAATCCAATATATATCTGGTGATATCTCGGCTGCTATTACAGATAGCGCAATAAATCAAAGTGCATTGTCTGTAGGAGGCCCTGGCGCATGAATCTGTGCAGCGGGAACGACCTCGGACCACCAGGGGCCGAGACAACCACCGTCTCATGGGGCCGGACACTCAGGGTCTGGGAAAAATCCAATATATATCCGGTGATATCTCGGGTCCTATTACAGATAGCGAAATAAATCAAAGTGCATTGTCTGTAGGAGACCCTGGCGCATGAATCTGTGCAGCGGGAACGACCTCGGACCACCAGGGACCGAGGAAACCACAGTCTCATGGGGCCGGACACTCAGGGTCAGGGGAAAATCCAATATATATCTGGTGATATCTCGGGTGCTATAAGATATAGCGCAATAAACCAAAGTGAATTATCTGCAGGAGGACCTGGCGCATGAATCTGTGCAACCGGAACGACCTCGGACCACCAGGGGCCGAGAAAACCACCGTCCCGAGGGGCCGGACACTTAGGGTCAGTGAAAAATCCAATATATATCTGGTGATATCACGGGTGCTATTACAGATAGCGCAATAAATCAAAGTGAATTACCTGCAGGAGGCCCTGGCGCATGAATCTGTGCAACGGGAACGACCTCGGACCACCAGGGGGAGAGAAAACCACAGTCTCATGGGGCCGGACGCTCAGGGTCAGGGAAAAATCCAATATATATCTGGTGATATCCCGGGTGCTATTACAGATAGCGCAATAAATCAAAGTGCATTGTCTGTAGGAGTCCCTGGCGCATGAATCTGTGCAGCGGGAACGACCTCGGACCACCAGGGGCCGAGAAAACGTCCGTCTCATGGGGCCGGACACTCAGGGTCAGTGAAAAATCCAATATATTTCTGGTGATATCTCGGCTGCTATTACAGATAGCGCAATAAATCAAAGTGCATTGTCTGTAGGAGGCCCTGGCGCATGAATCTGTTCAGCGGGAACGACCTCGGACCACCAGGGGCCGAGAAAACGTCCGTCTCATGGGGGCGGACACTCAGGGTCAGTGAAAAATCCTATATGTATCTGGTGATATCTCGGGTGCTATTAGAGATAGCGCAATAAATCGAAGTAAATTATCTGCAGGGGGCCCTGGCGCATGAATCTGTGCAGCGGGAACGACCTCGGACCACCAGGGGCCGAGAAAACCACAGTCTCATGGGGCCGGACACTCAGGGTCAGGGGAAAATCCAATATATATCTGGTGATATGTCGGGTGCTATTAGAGATAATGCAATAAATCAAAGTGCATTGTCCGTAGGAGGCTCTTGCGCATGAATCTGTGCAGCAGGAACGACATCGCACCACCAGGGGATGAGAAAATTACAGATTTTCGGTATCCGTCACCCTAAGTCATGTAAAAATCCAGCATATATCTGGCGATATCTCGGGTGCTATTAGATATAGCGCAATAAATCAAAGTGCATTGTCTGTAGGAGGCCCTGGCGCATGCATCTGTGCAGCGGGAACGACCTCGGACCACCAGGGGCCGAGAAAACCACCTTCTCATGGGGCCGGACGTTCAGGGTCAGCGAAAAGTCCAGGATATATCTGGTGATATCTCGGTTGCTATTACAGATAGCGCAGTAAATCAAAGTGCGTTGTTTGTAGGAGGCCCTGGCGCATGAATCTGGGCAGCGGGAACGACCTCGGACCACCAGGGGCCGAGAAAACCAGCGTCTCATGGGGCCGGACGCTCAGGGTCAGGAAAAATCCAATATATAACTGGTGATATCTCGGGTGCTATTCGAGATAGCGCAATAAGCCAAAGTGAATTATCTTCAGGAGGCCCTGGCGCATGCATCTGTGCAGCGGGATCGACTACGGACCACCAGGGGCCGAGAAAACCACCGTCTCATGGGGCCGGACACTCAGGTTCAGGGAAAAATCCAATATATATCTGGTGATATCTCGGGTGCTATTAGAGATAGCGCAATAAACCAAAGTGAATTATCTGCAGATGGCCCTGGCGCATGATTCTGTGCAGCGGGAACGACCTCGGACCACCAGGGGCCGCGAAAACCACCGTCTCATGGGGCCGGACACTCAGGGTCAGGGAAAAATCCAATATATATCTGGTGATATCTCGGGTGCTATTAGAGATAGCGCAATTAACCAAAGTGGATTATCTGCAGGAGGCCCTGGCGAATGAATCTGTGCAGCGGGAGCGACCACGGACCACCAGGGGCCGAGACAACCACCGTCTCATGGTGCCGGACACTCAGGGTCAGGGAAAAATCCAATATATATCTGGTGATATCTTGGGTGCTATTAGAGATAGCGCAATAAACCAAAGTGAATTATCTGCAGGAGGCCCTGGCGAATGAATCTGTGCAGCGGGAACGACCTCGGACCACCAGGGGCCGAGAAAACCACCGTCTCATGGGGCCGGGCGCTCAGGGTCAGCGAAAAATCCAGGATATATCTGGTCATATCTCGGTTGCTATTACAGATAGCGCAGTAAATCAAAGTGCGTTGTTTGTAGGAGGCCCTGGCGCATGAATCTGGGCAGCGGGAACGACCTCGGACCACCAGGGGCCGAGAAAACCACCGTCTCATGGGGCCGGACGCTCAGGGTCAGTGAAAAATCCAATATATATCTGGTGATATCTCGGCTGCTATTACAGATAGCGAAATAAATCAAAGTGCATTGTCTGTAGGAGACCCTGGCGCATGAATCTGTGCAGCGGGAACGACCTCGGACCACCAGGGACCGAGGAAACCACAGTCTCATGGGGCCGGACACTCAGGGTCAGGGGAAAATCCAATATATATCTGGTGATATCTCGGGTGCTATTAGAGATAGCGCAACAAACCAAAGTGAATTATCTCCAGGAGAACCTGGCGCATGAATCTGTGCAACGGGAACGACCTCGGACCACCAGGGGCCGAAAAAACCACCGTCTCATGGGGCCGGACACTCAGGGTCAGGGAAAAATCCAATATATATCTGGTGATATCTCGGGTGCTATTAGAGATAGCGCAATAAACCAAAGTGAATTATCTGCAGGAGGACCTGGCGCATGAATCTGTGCAACCGGAACGACCTCGGACCACCAGGGGCCGAGAAAACCACCGTCCCGAGGGGCCGGACACTTAGGGTCAGTGAAAAATCCAATATATATCTGGTGATATCACGGGTGCTATTACAGATAGCGCAATAAATCAAAGTGAATTATCTGCAGGAGGACCTGGCGCATGAATCTGTGCAACGGGAACGACCTCGGACCACCAGGGGGAGAGAAAACCACAGTCTCATGGGGCCGGAGGCTCAGGGTCAGGGAAAAATCCAATATATATCTGGTGATATCTTGGGTGCTATTAGAGATAGCGCAACAAACCAAAGTGAATTATCTCCAGGAGAACCTGGCGCATGAATCTGTGCAACGGGAACGACCTCGGACCACCAGGGGCCGAAAAAACCACAGTCTCATGGGGCGGGACACTCAGGGTCAGGGGAAAATCCAATATATATCTGGTAATATCCCGGGTGCTATTACAGATAGCGCAATAAATCAAAGTGCATTGTCTGTAGGAATCCCTGGCGCATGAATCTGTGCAGCGGGAACGACCTCGGACCACCAGGGGCCGAGACAACCACCGTCTCATGGGGCCGGACACTCAGGGTCTGGGAAAAATCCAATATATATCCGGTGATATCTCGGGTGCTATGACAGATAGCGCAATAAATCAAAGTGCATTGTCTGTAGGAGGCCCTGGCGCATGAATCTGTGCAGCGGGAACGACCTCGGACCACCAGGGGCCGAGATAACGTCCGTCTCATGGGGCCGGGCACTTAGGGTCAGTGAAAAATCCAATATATATCTGGTGATATCACGGGTGCTATTACAGATAGCGCAATAAATCAAAGTGAATTACCTGCAGGAGGCCCTGGCGCATGAATCTGTGCAACGGGAACGACCTCGGACCACCAGGGGGAGAGAAAACCACAGTCTCATGGGGCCGGACGCTCAGGGTCAGGGAAAAATCCAATATATATCTGGTGATATCCCGGGTGCTATTACAGATAGCGCAATAAATCAAAGTGCATTGTCTGTAGGAGTCCCTGGCGCATGAATCTGTGCAGCGGGAACGACCTCGGACCACCAGGGGCTGAGAAAACGTCCGTCTCATGGGGCCGGACACTCAGGGTCAGTGAAAAATCCAATATATATCTGGTGATATCTCGGCTGCTATTACAGATAGCGCAATAAATCAAAGTGCATTGTCTGTAGGAGGCCCTGGCGCATGAATCTGTGCAGCGGGAACGACCACGGACCACCAGGGGCCGAGACAACCCCCGTCTCATGGGGCCGGACACTCAGGGTCTGGGAAAAATCCAATATATATCCGGTGATATCTCGGGTCCTATTACAGATAGCGAAATAAATCAAAGTGCATTGTCTGTAGGAGACCCTGGCGCATGAATCTGTGCAGCGGGAACGACCTCGGACCACCAGGGACCGAGGAAACCACAGTCTCATGGGGCCGGACACTCAGGGTCAGGGGAAAATCCAATATATATCTGGTGATATCTCGGGTGCTATAAGATATAGCGCAATAAACCAAAGTGAATTATCTGCAGGAGGACCTGGCGCATGAATCTGTGCAACCGGAACGACCTCGGACCACCAGGGGCCGAGAAAACCACCGTCCCGAGGGGCCGGACACTAAGGGTCAGTGAAAAATCCAATATATATCTGGTGATATCACGGGTGCTATTACAGATAGCGCAATAAATCAAAGTGAATTATCTGCAGGAGGCCCTGGCGCATGAATCTGTGCAACGGGAACGACCTCGGACCACCAGGGGGAGAGAAAACCACAGTCTCATGGGGCCGGACGCTCAGGGTCAGGGAAAAATCCAATATATATCTGGTGATATCTTGGGTGCTATTAGAGATAGCGCAATAAACCAAAGTGAATTATCTCCAGGAGAACCTGGCGCATGAATCTGTGCAACGGGAACGACCTCGGACCACCAGGGGCCGAAAAAACCACAGTCTCATGGGGCGGGACACTCAGGGTCAGGGGAAAATCCAATATATATCTGGTGATATCCCGGGTGCTATTACAGATAGCGCAATAAATCAAAGTGCATTGTCTGTAGGAATCCCTGGCGCATGAATCTGTGCAGCGGGAACGACCTCGGACCACCAGGGGCCGAGACAACCACCGTCTCATGGGGCCGGACACTCAGGGTCTGGGAAAAATCCAATATATATCCGGTGATATCTCGGGTGCTATTACAGATAGCGCAATAAATCAAAGTGCATTGTCTGTAGGAATCCCTGGCGCATGAATCTGTGCAGCGAGAACGACCTCGGACCACCAGGGGCCGAGAAAATCAGCGTCTCATGGGGCCGGACAGTCAGGGTCAGGGAGAAATCCTATATGTATCTGGTGATATCTCGGGTGCTATTAGAGATAGCGCAACAAACCAAAGTGAATTATCTCCAGGAGAACCTGGCGCATGAATCTGTGCAGCGGGAACGACCTCGGACCACCAGGGGCCGAGAAAACCACAGTCTCATGGGGCCGGACACTCAGGGTCAGGGAAAAATCCAATATATATCTGGTGATATCTCGGGTGCTATTAGAGATAGCGCAATAAACCAAAGTGAATTATCTGCAGGAGGACCTGGCGCATGAATCTGTGCAACCGGAACGACCTCGGACCACCAGGGGCCGAGAAAACCACCGTCCCGAGGGGCCGGACACTTAGGGTCAGTGAAAAATCCAATATATATCTGGTGATATCACGGGTGCTATTACAGATAGCGCAATAAATCAAAGTGAATTATCTGCAGGAGGACCTGGCGCATGAATCTGTGCAACGGGAACGACCTCGGACCACCAGGGGGAGAGAAAACCACAGTCTCATGGGGCCGGAGGCTCAGGGTCAGGGAAAAATCCAATATATATCTGGTGATATCTTGGGTGCTATTAGAGATAGCGCAACAAACCAAAGTGAATTATCTCCAGGAGAACCTGGCGCATGAATCTGTGCAACGGGAACGACCTCGGACCACCAGGGGCCGAAAAAACCACAGTCTCATGGGGCGGGACACTCAGGGTCAGGGGAAAATCCAATATATATCTGGTGATATCCCGGGTGCTATTACAGATAGCGCAATAAATCAAAGTGCATTGTCTGTAGGAATCCCTGGCGCATGAATCTGTGCAGCGGGAACGACCTCGGACCACCAGGGGCCGAGACAACCACCGTCTCATGGGGCCGGACACTCAGGGTCTGGGAAAAATCCAATATATATCCGGTGATATCTCGGGTGCTATGACAGATAGCGCAATAAATCAAAGTGCATTGTCTGTAGGAGGCCCTGGCGCATGAATCTGTGCAGCGGGAACGACCTCGGACCACCAGGGGCCGAGATAACGTCCGTCTCATGGGGCCGGGCACTTAGGGTCAGTGAAAAATCCAATATATATCTGGTGATATCACGGGTGCTATTACAGATAGCGCAATAAATCAAAGTGAATTACCTGCAGGAGGCCCTGGCGCATGAATCTGTGCAACGGGAACGACCTCGGACCACCAGGGGGAGAGAAAACCACAGTCTCATGGGGCCGGACGCTCAGGGTCAGGGAAAAATCCAATATATATCTGGTGATATCCCGGGTGCTATTACAGATAGCGCAATAAATCAAAGTGCATTGTCTGTAGGAGTCCCTGGCGCATGAATCTGTGCAGCGGGAACGACCTCGGACCACCAGGGGCTGAGAAAACGTCCGTCTCATGGGGCCGGACACTCAGGGTCAGTGAAAAATCCAATATATATCTGGTGATATCTCGGCTGCTATTACAGATAGCGCAATAAATCAAAGTGCATTGTCTGTAGGAGGCCCTGGCGCATGAATCTGTGCAGCGGGAACGACCTCGGACCACCAGGGGCCGAGACAACCCCCGTCTCATGGGGCCGGACACTCAGGGTCTGGGAAAAATCCAATATATATCCGGTGATATCTCGGGTCCTATTACAGATAGCGAAATAAATCAAAGTGCATTGTCTGTAGGAGACCCTGGCGCATGAATCTGTGCAGCGGGAACGACCTCGGACCACCAGGGACCGAGGAAACCACAGTCTCATGGGGCCGGACACTCAGGGTCAGGGGAAAATCCAATATATATCTGGTGATATCTCGGGTGCTATAAGATATAGCGCAATAAACCAAAGTGAATTATCTGCAGGAGGACCTGGCGCATGAATCTGTGCAACCGGAACGACCTCGGACCACCAGGGGCCGAGAAAACCACCGTCCCGAGGGGCCGGACACTAAGGGTCAGTGAAAAATCCAATATATATCTGGTGATATCACGGGTGCTATTACAGATAGCGCAATAAATCAAAGTGAATTATCTGCAGGAGGCCCTGGCGCATGAATCTGTGCAACGGGAACGACCTCGGACCACCAGGGGGAGAGAAAACCACAGTCTCATGGGGCCGGACGCTCAGGGTCAGGGAAAAATCCAATATATATCTGGTGATATCTTGGGTGCTATTAGAGATAGCGCAATAAACCAAAGTGAATTATCTCCAGGAGAACCTGGCGCATGAATCTGTGCAACGGGAACGACCTCGGACCACCAGGGGCCGAAAAAACCACAGTCCCATGGGGCGGGACACTCAGGGTCAGGGGAAAATCCAATATATATCTGGTGATATCCCGGGTGCTATTACAGATAGCGCAATAAATCAAAGTGCATTGTCTGTAGGAATCCCTGGCGCATGAATCTGTGCAGCGGGAACGACCTCGGACCACCAGGGGCCGAGACAACCACCGTCTCATGGGGCCGGACACTCAGGGTCTGGGAAAAATCCAATATATATCCGGTGATATCTCGGGTGCTATTACAGATAGCGCAATAAATCAAAGTGCATTGTCTGTAGGAATCCCTGGCGCATGAATCTGTGCAGCGAGAACGACCTCGGACCACCAGGGGCCGAGAAAATCAGCGTCTCATGGGGCCGGACAGTCAGGGTCAGGGAGAAATCCTATATGTATCTGGTGATATCTCGGGTGCTATTAGAGATAGCGCAATAAATGGAAGTAAATTATCTGCAGGGGGCCCTGGCGCATGAATCTGTGCAGCGGGAACGACCTCGGACCACCAGGGGCCGAGAAAACCACAGTCTCATGGGGCCGGACACTCAGGGTCAAGGGAAAATCCAATATATATCTGGTGATATCTCGGGTGCTATTTGAGATAGCGCAATAAACCAAAGTGAATTATCTGCAGGAGGCCCTGGCGCATGAATTCGTGCAGCGGGAACGACCTCGGAACACCAGGGGCCGAAAAAACCACAGTCTCATGGGGCCGGACACTCAGGGTCAGGGGAAAATCCAATATATATCTGGTGATATCTCGGGTCCTATTACAGATAGCGCAATAAATCAAAGTGCATTGTCTGTAGGAGGCCGTGGCGCATGAATCTGGGCAGCGGGAACGACCTCGGACCACCAGGGACCGAGGAAACCACAGTCTCATGGGGCCGGACACTCAGGGTCAGGGGAAAATCCAATATATATCTGGTGATATCTCTGGTGCTATTATATATAGCGCAATAAACCAAAGTGAATTATCTGCAGGAGGACCTGGCGCATGAATCTGTGCAACGGGAACGACCTCGGACCACCAGGGGCCGAGAAAACCACCGTCCCGAGGGGCCGGACACTTAGGGTCAGTGAAAAATCCAATATATATCTGGTGATATCACGGGTGCTATTGCAGATAGCGCAATAAATCAAAGTGAATTATCTGCAGGAGGCCCTGGCGCATGAATCTGTGCAACGGCAACGACCTCGGACCACCAGGTGCCGAAAAAACCACAGTCTCATGGGGCGGGACACTCAGGGTCAGGGGAAAATCCAATATATATCTGGTGATATCTCGGGTGCTATTAGAGATACCGCAATAAACCAAAGTGAATTATCTGCAGGAGGACCTGGCGCATGAATCTGTGCAACGGGAACGACCTCGGACCACCAGGGGCCGAGAAAACGACAGTCTCAAGGGGCCGGACACTCAGGGTCAGGGGAAAGTCCAATATATATCTGGTGATATCTCGGGTGCTATTACAGATAGCGCAATAAATCAAAGTGCATTGTCTGTAGGAGGACCTGGCGTATAAATGTGGCCAGCGGGAACGACCTCGGACCACCAGGGGCCGAGAAAACCACTGTCTCATGGGGCCGGACACTCAGGGTCAGGGGAAAATCCAATATTTATCTGGTGGTATCTCGGGTGCTATTACAGATAGCGCAATAAATCAAAGTGCATTGCCTGTAGGAGGCCCTGGCGTACGAATCTGTGCATCGGGAACGACCTCGGACCACCAGGGGCCGAGACAACCACCGTCTCATGGGGCCGGACACTCAGGGTCAGGGGAAAATCCAATATTTATCTGGTGGTATCTCGGGTGCTATTACAGATAGCGCAATAAATCAAAGTGCATTGCCTGTAGGAGGCCCTGGCGTACGAATCTGTGCATCGGGAACGACCTCGGACCACCAGGGGCCGAGACAACCACCGTCTCATGGGGCCGGACACTCAGGGTCAGGGAAAAATCCAATATATATCTGGTGATATCCCGGGTGCTATTACAGATAGCGCAATAAATCAAATTGCATTGTCTGTAGGAGTCCCTGGCGCATGAATCTGTGCAGCGGGAACGACCTCGGACCACCAGGGGCCGAGACAACCACTGTCTCATGGGGCCGGACACTCAGGGTCTGGGAAAAATCCAATATATATCCGGTGATATCTCGGGTCCTATTACAGATAGCGAAATAAATCAAAGTGCATTGTCTGTAGGAGACCCTGGCGCATGAATCTGTGCAGCGGGAACGACCTCGGACCACCAGGGACCGAGGAAACCACAGTCTCATGGGGCCGGACACTCAGGGTCAGGGGAAAATCCAATATATATCTGGTGATATCTCGGGTGCTATAAGATATAGCGCAATAAACCAAAGTGAATTATCTGCAGGAGGACCTGGCGCATGAATCTGTGCAACCGGAACGACCTCGGACCACCAGGGGCCGAGAAAACCACCGTCCCGAGGGGCCGGACACTTAGGGTCAGTGAAAAATCCAATATATATCTGGTGATATCACGGGTGCTATTACAGATAGCGCAATAAATCAAAGTGAATTATCTGCAGGAGGACCTGGCGCATGAATCTGTGCAACGGGAACGACCTCGGACCACCAGGGGGAGAGAAAACCACAGTCTCATGGGGCCGGACGCTCAGGGTCAGGGAAAAATCCAATATATATCTGGTGATATCTTGGGTGCTATTAGAGATAGCGCAACAAACCAAAGTGAATTATCTCCAGGAGAACCTGGCGCATGAATCTGTGCAACGGGAACGACCTCGGACCACCAGGGGCCGAAAAAACCACAGTCTCATGGGGCGGGACACTCAGGGTCAGGGGAAAATCCAATATATATCTGGTGATATCCCGGGTGCTATTACAGATAGCGCAATAAATCAAAGTGCATTGTCTGTAGGAATCCCTGGCGCATGAATCTGTGCAGCGGGAACGACCTCGGACCACCAGGGGCCGAGACAACCACCGTCTCATGGGGCCGGACACTCAGGGTCTGGGAAAAATCCAATATATATCCGGTGATATCTCGGGTGCTATGACAGATAGCGCAATAAATCAAAGTGCATTGTCTGTAGGAGGCCCTGGCGCATGAATCTGTGCAGCGGGAACGACCTCGGACCACCAGGGGCCGAGATAACGTCCGTCTCATGGGGCCGGGCACTTAGGGTCAGTGAAAAATCCAATATATATCTGGTGATATCACGGGTGCTATTACAGATAGCGCAATAAATCAAAGTGAATTACCTGCAGGAGGCCCTGGCGCATGAATCTGTGCAACGGGAACGACCTCGGACCACCAGGGGGAGAGAAAACCACAGTCTCATGGGGCCGGACGCTCAGGGTCAGGGAAAAATCCAATATATATCTGGTGATATCCCGGGTGCTATTACAGATAGCGCAATAAATCAAAGTGCATTGTCTGTAGGAGTCCCTGGCGCATGAATCTGTGCAGCGGGAACGACCTCGGACCACCAGGGGCTGAGAAAACGTCCGTCTCATGGGGCCGGACACTCAGGGTCAGTGAAAAATCCAATATATATCTGGTGATATCTCGGCTGCTATTACAGATAGCGCAATAAATCAAAGTGCATTGTCTGTAGGAGGCCCTGGCGCATGAATCTGTGCAGCGGGAACGACCTCGGACCACCAGGGGCCGAGACAACCCCCGTCTCATGGGGCCGGACACTCAGGGTCTGGGAAAAATCCAATATATATCCGGTGATATCTCGGGTCCTATTACAGATAGCGAAATAAATCAAAGTGCATTGTCTGTAGGAGACCCTGGCGCATGAATCTGTGCAGCGGGAACGACCTCGGACCACCAGGGACCGAGGAAACCACAGTCTCATGGGGCCGGACACTCAGGGTCAGGGGAAAATCCAATATATATCTGGTGATATCTCGGGTGCTATAAGATATAGCGCAATAAACCAAAGTGAATTATCTGCAGGAGGACCTGGCGCATGAATCTGTGCAACCGGAACGACCTCGGACCACCAGGGGCCGAGAAAACCACCGTCCCGAGGGGCCGGACACTTAGGGTCAGTGAAAAATCCAATATATATCTGGTGATATCACGGGTGCTATTACAGATAGCGCAATAAATCAAAGTGAATTATCTGCAGGAGGCCCTGGCGCATGAATCTGTGCAACGGGAACGACCTCGGACCACCAGGGGGAGAGAAAACCACAGTCTCATGGGGCCGGACGCTCAGGGTCAGGGAAAAATCCAATATATATCTGGTGATATCTTGGGTGCTATTAGAGATAGCGCAATAAACCAAAGTGAATTATCTCCAGGAGAACCTGGCGCATGAATCTGTGCAACGGGAACGACCTCGGACCACCAGGGGCCGAAAAAACCACAGTCTCATGGGGCGGGACACTCAGGGTCAGGGGAAAATCCAATATATATCTGGTGATATCCCGGGTGCTATTACAGATAGCGCAATAAATCAAAGTGCATTGTCTGTAGGAATCCCTGGCGCATGAATCTGTGCAGCGGGAACGACCTCGGACCACCAGGGGCCGAGACAACCACCGTCTCATGGGGCCGGACACTCAGGGTCTGGGAAAAATCCAATATATATCCGGTGATATCTCGGGTGCTATTACAGATAGCGCAATAAATCAAAGTGCATTGTCTGTAGGAATCCCTGGCGCATGAATCTGTGCAGCGAGAACGACCTCGGACCACCAGGGGCCGAGAAAATCAGCGTCTCATGGGGCCGGACAGTCAGGGTCAGGGAGAAATCCTATATGTATCTGGTGATATCTCGGGTGCTATTAGAGATAGCGCAATAAATCGAAGTAAATTATCTGCAGGGGGCCCTGGCGCATGAATCTGTGCAGCGGGAACGACCTCGGACCACCAGGGGCCGAGAAAACCACAGTCTCATGGGGCCGGACACTCAGGGTCAGGGGAAAATCCAATATATATCTGGTGATATCTCGGGTGCTATTTGAGATAGCGCAATAAACCAAAGTGAATTATCTGCAGGAGGCCCTGGCGCATGAATCCGTGCAGCGGGAACGACCTCGGAACACCAGGGGCCGAAAAAACCACAGTCTCATGGGGCCGGACACTCAGGGTCAGGGGAAAATCCAATATATATCTGGTGATATCTCGGGTCCTATTACAGATAGCGCAATAAATCAAAGTGCATTGTCTGTAGGAGGCCGTGGCGCATGAATCTGGGCAGCGGGAACGACCTCGGACCACCAGGGACCGAGGAAACCACAGTCTCATGGGGCCGGACACTCAGGGTCAGGGGAAAATCCAATATATATCTGGTGATATCTCTGGTGCTATTAGATATAGCGCAATAAACCAAAGTGAATTATCTGCAGGAGGACCTGGCGCATGAATCTGTGCAACGGGAACGACCTCGGACCACCAGGGGCCGAGAAAACCACCGTCCCGAGGGGCCGGACACTTAGGGTCAGTGAAAAATCCAATATATATCTGGTGATATCACGGGTGCTATTGCAGATAGCGCAATAAATCAAAGTGAATTATCTGCAGGAGGCCCTGGCGCATGAATCTGTGCAACGGCAACGACCTCGGACCACCAGGTGCCGAAAAAACCACAGTCCCATGGGGCGGGACACTCAGGGTCAGGGGAAAATCCAATATATATCTGGTGATATCTCGGGTGTTATTAGAGATACCGCAATAAACCAAAGTGAATTATCTGCAGGAGGACCTGGCGCATGAATCTGTGCAACGGGAACGACCTCGGACCACCAGGGGCCGAGAAAACGACAGTCTCAAGGGGCCGGACACTCAGGGTCAGGGGAAAGTCCAATATATATCTGGTGATATCTCGGGTGCTATTACAGATAGCGCAATAAATCAAAGTGCATTGTCTGTAGGAGGACCTGGCGTATAAATGTGGCCAGCGGGAACGACCTCGGACCACCAGGGGCCGAGAAAACCACTGTCTCATGGGGCCGGACACTCAGGGTCAGGGGAAAATCCAATATTTATCTGGTGGTATCTCGGGTGCTATTACAGATAGCGCAATAAATCAAAGTGCATTGCCTGTAGGAGGCCCTGGCGTACGAATCTGTGCATCGGGAACGACCTCGGACCACCAGGGGCCGAGACAACCACCGTCTCATGGGGCCGGACACTCAGGGTCAGGGGAAAATCCAATATTTATCTGGTGGTATCTCGGGTGCTATTACAGATAGCGCAATAAATCAAAGTGCATTGCCTGTAGGAGGCCCTGGCGTACGAATCTGTGCATCGGGAACGACCTCGGACCACCAGGGGTCGAGACAACCACCGTCTCATGGGGCCGGACACTCAGGGTCAGGGAAAAATCCAATATATATCTGGTGATATCCCGGGTGCTATTACAGATAGCGCAATAAATCAAATTGCATTGTCTGTAGGAGTCCCTGGCGCATGAATCTGTGCAGCGGGAACGACCTCGGACCACCAGGGGCCGAGACAACCACTGTCTCATGGGGCCGGACACTCAGGGTCTGCGAAAAATCCAATATATATCCGGTGATATCTCGGGTCCTATTACAGATAGCGAAATAAATCAAAGTGCATTGTCTGTAGGAGACCCTGGCGCATGAATCTGTGCAGCGGGAACGACCTCGGACCACCAGGGACCGAGGAAACCATACTCTCATGGGGCCGGACACTCAGGGTCAGGGGAAAATCCAATATATATCTGGTGATATCTCGGGTGCTATAAGATATAGCGCAATAAACCAAAGTGAATTATCTGCAGGAGGACCTGGCGCATGAATCTGTGCAACGGGAACGACCTCGCACCACCAGGGGCCGAGACAACCACCGTCTCATGGGGCCGGACACTCAGGGTCTCGGAAAAATCCAATATATATCCGGTGATATCTCGGGTCCTATTACAGATAGCGAAATAAATCAAAGTGCATTGTCTGTAGGAATCCCTGGCGCATGAATCTGTGCAGCGGGAACGACCTCGGACCACCAGGGGCCGAGAAAACGTCCGTCTCATGGGGCCGGACACTCAGGGTCAGTGAAAAATCCAATGTATTTCTGGCGATATCTCGGCTGCTATTACAGATAGCGCAATAAATCAAAGTGCATTGTCTGTAGGAGGCCCTGGCGCATGAATCTGTGCAGCGGGAACGACCTCGGACCACCAGGGGCCGAGACAACCACCGTCTCATGGGGCCGGACACTCAGGGTCTGGGAAAAATCCAATATATATCCGGTGATAACTCGGGTGCTATGACAGATAGCGCAATAAATCAAAGTGCATTGTCTGTAGGAGGCCCTGGCGCATGAATCTGTGCAGCGGGAACGACCTCGGACCACCAGGGGCCGAGAAAACGTCCGTCTCATGGGGCCGGGCACTCAGGGTCAGTGAAAAATCCAATATATATCTGGTGATATCTTGGCTGCTATTACAGGTAGGGCAATAAATCAAAGTGCCTTGCCTGTAGGAGGCCCTGGCGCATGAATCTGTGCAGCGGGAACGACCTCGGACCACCAGGGGCCGAGACAACCACTGTCTCATGGGGCCGGACACTCAGGGTCTGCGAAAAATCCAATATATATCCGGTGATATCTCGGGTCCTATTACAGATAGCGAAATAAATCAAAGTGCATTGTCTGTAGGAGACCCTGGCGCATGAATCTGTGCAGCGGGAACGACCTCGGACCACCAGGGACCGAGGAAACCATACTCTCATGGGGCCGGACACTCAGGGTCAGGGGAAAATCCAATATATATCTGGTGATATCTCGGGTGCTATAAGATATAGCGCAATAAACCAAAGTGAATTATCTGCAGGAGGACCTGGCGCATGAATCTGTGCAACCGGAACGACCTCGGACCACCAGGAGCCGAGAAAACCACCGTCCCGAGGGGCCGGACCCTTAGGGTCAGTGAAAAATCCAATATATATCTGGTGATATCTCGGGTGCTATTAGAGATAGCGCAATAAACCAAAGTGGATTATCTGCAGGAGAACCTGGCGCATGAATCTGTGCAACGGGAACGACCTCGGACCACCAGGGGCCGAAAAAACCACAGTCTCATGGGGCGGGACACTCAGGGTCAGGGGAAAATCCAATATATATCTGGTGATATCTCGGGTGCTATTACAGATAGCGCACTAAATCAAAGTATATTGTCTGTAGGAGGCCCTGGCGCATGAATCTGTGCAGCGGGAACTACCTCGGACCACCAGGGGCCGAGAAAATCAGCGTCTCATGGGGCCGGACGTTCAGGGTCAGGGAGAAATCCTATATATATCTGGTGATATCTCGGGTGCTATTAGAGATAGCGCAATAAATCAAAGTAAATTATCTGCAGGGCGCCCTGGCGCATGAATCTGTGCAGCGGGAACGACCTCCGACCACCAGGGGCCGAGAAAACCACAGTCTCATGGGGCCGGACACTCAGGGTCAGGGTAAAATCCAATATATATCTGGTGATATCTCGGGTGCTATTACAGATAGCGCAATAAATCAAAGTGCATTGTCTGTAGGAGGCCACGGCGCCCGAATCTGTGCATCGGGAACGACCTCGGACCACCAGGGGCCGAGGCAACCACCGTCTCATGGGGCCGGACACTCAGGGTCAGGGAAAAATCCAATATATATCTGGTGATATCTCGGCTGCTATTACAGATAGCGCAATGAATCAAAGTGCATTGTCTGTAGGAGGCCCTGGCGCATGAATCTGTGCAGCGGGAACGACCTCGGACCACCAGGGGCCGAGACAACCACCGTCTCATGGGGCCGGACACTCAGGGTCTGGGAAAAATCCAATATATATCTGGTGATATCTTGGGTGCTATTAGAGATAGCGCAATAAACCAAAGTGGATTATCTGCAGGAGAACCTGGCGCATGAATCTGTGCAACGGGAACGACCTCGGACCACCAGGGGCCGAAAAAACCACAGTCTCATGGGGCGGGACACTCAGGGTCAGGGGAAAATCCAATATATATCTGGTGATATCTCGGGTGCTATTACAGATAGCGCACTAAATCAAAGTATATTGTCTGTAGGAGGCCCTGGCGCATGAATCTGTGCAGCGGGAACTACCTCGGACCACCAGGGGCCGAGAAAATCAGCGTCTCATGGGGCCGGACGTTCAGGGTCAGGGAGAAATCCTATATATATCTGGTGATATCTCGGGTGCTATTAGAGATAGCGCAATAAATCAAAGTAAATTATCTGCAGGGCGCCCTGGCGCATGAATCTGTGCAGCGGGAACGACCTCCGACCACCAGGGGCCGAGAAAACCACAGTCTCATGGGGCCGGACACTCAGGGTCAGGGTAAAATCCAATATATATCTGGTGATATCTCGGGTGCTATTACAGATAGCGCAATAAATCAAAGTGCATTGTCTGTAGGAGTCCCTGGCGCATGAATTTGTGCAGCGGGAACGACCTCGGACCACCAGGGGCCGAGAAACCGTCCGTCTCATGGGGCCGGACACTCAGGGTCAGTGAAAAATCCAATATATATCTGGTGATATCTCGGCTGCTATTACAGATAGCGCAATAAGTCAAAGTGCATTGTCTGTAGGAGGCCCTGGCGCATGAATCTGTGTAGCGGGAACGACCTCGGACCACCAGGGGCCGAGACAACCACCATCTCATGCGGCCGGACACTCATGGTCTGGGAAAAATCCAATATATCTGGTGATATCTCGGGTGCTATTACAGATAGCGCAATAAATCAAACTGCATTGTCTGTAGGAGGCCCTGGCGCATGAATCTGTGCAGCGGGAACGACCTCGGACAACCAGGGGCCGAGAAAACCACCGTCTCATGGGGCCGGACACTCAGGGTCAGGGAAAAATCCAATATATATCTGGTGATATCTCGGGTGCTATTAGAGATAGCGCAATAAACCAAAGTGAGTTATCTGCAGGAGGCCCTGGCGCCTGAATCTGTGCAGCGGGAACGACCTCGGACCACCAGGGGCCGAGAAAACCACCGTCTCATGGGGCCGGACACTCAGGGTCAGGGGAAAATGCAATATATATCTGGTGATATCTCGGGTGCTATTACAGATAGCGCAATAAATCAAAGTGCATTGTCTGTAGGAGGCCCTGGCGCATGAATCTGTGCAGCGGGAACGACCTCGGACCACCAGGGGCCGAGAAAACCACCGTCTCATGGGGCCGGAAACTCAGGTTCAGGGAAAAATCCAATATATATCTGGTGATATCTCGGGTGCTATTAGAGATAGCGCAATAAACTAAAGTGAGTTATCTGCAGGAGGCCCTGGCGCCTGAATCTCTGCAGCGGGAACGACCTCGGACCACCAGGGGCCGAAAAAACCACAGTCTCATGGGGCCGGACACTCAGGGTCAGGGGAAAATCCAATATATATCTGGTGATATCTCGGGTGCTATTACAGATAGCGCAATAAATCAAAGTGCATTGTCTGTAGGATGCCCTGGCGCATGAATCTGTGCAGCGGGAACGACCTCGGACAACAAGGGGCCGAGAAAACCACCGTCTCATGGGGCCGGACACTCAGGGTCAGGGGAAAATCCAATATATATCTGGTGATATCTCGGGTGCTATTACAGATAGCGCAATAAATCAAAGTGCATTGTCTGTAGGAGGACCTGGCGCATAAATGCGGCCAGCGGGAACGACCTCGGACCACCAGGGGCCGAGAAAACCACCGTCTCATGGGGCCGGACACTCAGGGTCAGGGGAAAATCCAATATTTATCTGGTGATATCTCGGGTGCTATTACAGATAGCGCAATAAATCAAAGTGCATTGTCTGTAGGAGGCCATGGCGCCCGAATCTGTGCATCGGGAACGACCTCGGACCACCAGGGGCCGAGGCAACCACCGTCTCATGGGGCCGGACACTCAGGGTCAGGGAAAAATCCAATATATATCTGGTGATATCTCGGCTGCTATTACAGATAGCGCAATAAATCAAAGTGCATTGTCTGTAGGAGGCCCTGGCGCATGAATCTGTGCAGCGGGAACGACCTCGGACCACCAGGGGCCGAGACAACCACCGTCTCATGGGGCCGGACACTCAGGGTCTGGGAAAAATCCAATATATATCTGGTGATATCTTGGGTGCTATTAGAGATAGCGCAATAAACCAAAGTGGATTATCTGCAGGAGAACCTGGCGCATGAATCTGTGCAACGGGAACGACCTCGGACCACCAGGGGCCGAAAAAACCACAGTCTCATGGGGCGGGACACTCAGGGTCAGGGGAAAATCCAATATATATCTGGTGATATCTCGGGTGCTATTACAGATAGCGCACTAAATCAAAGTATATTGTCTGTAGGAGGCCCTGGCGCATGAATCTGTGCAGCGGGAACTACCTCGGACCACCAGGGGCCGAGAAAATCAGCGTCTCATGGGGCCGGACGTTCAGGGTCAGGGAGAAATCCTATATATATCTGGTGATATCTCGGGTGCTATTAGAGATAGCGCTATAAATCAAAGTAAATTATCTGCAGGGCGCCCTGGCGCATGAATCTGTGCAGCGGGAACGACCTCCGACCACCAGGGGCCGAGAAAACCACAGTCTCATGGGGCCGGACACTCAGGGTCAGGGTAAAATCCAATATATATCTGGTGATATCTCGGGTGCTATTACAGATAGCGCAATAAATCAAAGTGCATTGTCTGTAGGAGTCCCTGGCGCATGAATTTGTGCAGCGGGAACGACCTCGGACCACCAGGGGCCGAGAAACCGTCCGTCTCATGGGGCCGGACACTCAGGGTCAGTGAAAAATCCAATATATATCTGGTGATATCTCGGCTGCTATTACAGATAGCGCAATAAGTCAAAGTGCATTGTCTGTAGGAGGCCCTGGCGCATGAATCTGTGTAGCGGGAACGACCTCGGACCACCAGGGGCCGAGACAACCACCATCTCATGCGGCCGGACACTCATGGTCTGGGAAAAATCCAATATATCTGGTGATATCTCGGGTGCTATTAGAGATAGCGCAATTAATCAAAGTGCATTGTCTGTAGGAGGCCCTGGCGCATGAATCTGTGCAGCGGGAACGACCTCGGAGCACCAGGGGCCGAGAAAACCACCGTCTCATGGGGCCGGACACTCAGGGTCAGGGGAAAATCCAATATATCTGGTGATATCTCGGGTGCTATTAGAGATAGCGCAATAAATCAAAGTGCATTGTCTGTAGGAGGCCCTGGCGCATGAATCTTTGCAGCGGGAACGACCTCGGACCACCAGGGGCCGAGAAAACTACAGTCTCATGGGGCCGGACACTCAGGGTCTGGGGAAAATCCAATATATATCTGGTGATATCTGGGGTCCTATTACAGATAGCGAAATAAACCAAAGTGAATTATCTGCAGGAGGCCCTGGCGCATGAATCTGTGCAGCGGAAACGACCTCGGTCCACCAGGGGCCGAGAAAACCGCCGTCTCATGGGGCTGGACACTCAGGGAGAGGGAAATATCCAATATATATCTGGTGATATCTCGGGTGCTATTACAGATAGCGCAATAAATCAAAGTGCATTGTCTGTAGGAGGCCGTGGCGCATGAATCTGGGCAGCGGGAACGACCTCGGACCACCAGGGGCCGAGAAGACCACCGTCTCATGGGGCCGGCCACTCAGGGTCAGGGGAAAATCCAATATATATCTGGTGATATCTCGGGTGCTATTAGAGATAGCGCAATAAACCAAAGTGAATTATCTGCAGGAGGCCCTGGCGCATGCATCTGTGCAGCGGGAACGACCTCGGACCACCAGGGGCCGAGAAAACCACCGTCTCATTGGGCCGGACACTCAGGGTCAGGGGAAAATTCAATATATATCTGGTGATATCTCGGGTGCTATTACAGATAGCGCAATAAATCAAAGTGCATTGTCTGTAGGAGGCCCTGGCGCATGAATCTGTGCAGCGGGAACGACCTCGGACCACCTGGGGCCGAGAAAACCACAGTCTCATGGGGCCGGGCACTCAGGGTCAGGGGAAAATCCAATATATATCTGGTGATATCTCGGGTCCTATTACAGATAGCGCAATAAATCAAAGTGCATTGTCTGTAGGAGGCCGTGGCGCAAGAAGCTGTGCAGCGGGAACGACCTCGGACCACCAGGGGTCGAGAAAACCACCGTCTCATGGGGCCGGACACTCAGGGTCAGGGGAAAATGCAATATATATCTGGTGATATCTCGGGTGCTATTACAGATAGCGCAATAAATCAAAGTGCATTGTCTGTAGGAGGCCCTGGCGCATGAATCTGTGCAGCGGGAACGACCTCGGACCACCAGGGGCCGAGAAAACCACCGTCTCATGGGGCCGGACACTCAGGGTCAGGGAAAAATCCAATATATATCTGGTGATATCTCGGGTGCTATTAGAGATAGCGCAATAAACCAAAGTGAGTTATCTGCAGGAGGCCCTGGCGGCTGAATCTGTGCAGCGGGAACGACCTCGGACCACCAGGGGCCGAAAAAACCACAGTCTCATGGGGCCGGACACTCAGGGTCGGGGGAAAATCCAATATATATCTGTTGATATCTCGGGTGCTATTACAGATAGCGAAATAAACCAAAGTGAATTATCTGCAGGAGGCCCTGGCGCATGAATCTGTGCAGCGGAAACGACCTCGGTCCACCAGGGGCCGAGAAAACCGCCGTCTCATGGGGCTGGAAACTCAGGGAGAGGGAAATATCCAATATATATCTGGTGATATCTCGGGTGCTATTACAGATAGCGCAATAAATCAAAGTGCATTGTCTGTAGGAGGCCGTGGCGCATGAATCTGGGCAGCGGGAACGACCTCGGACCACCAGGGGCCGAGAAGACCACCGTCTCATGGGGCCGGCCACTCAGGGTCAGGGGAAAATCCAATATATATCTGGTGATATCTCGGGTGCTATTAGAGATAGCGCAATAAACCAAAGTGAATTATCTGCAGGAGGCCCTGGCGCATGCATCTGTGCAGCGGGAACGACCTCGGACCACCAGGGGCCGAGAAAACCACCGTCTCATGGGGCCGGACACTCAGGGTCAGGGGAAAATCCAATATTTATCTGGTGATATCTCGGGTGCTATTACAGATAGCGCAATAAATCAAAGTGCATTGTCTGTAGGAGGCCATGGCGCCCGAATCTGTGCATCGGGAACGACCTCGGACCACCAGGGGCCGAGGCAACCACCGTCTCATGGGGCCGGACACTCAGGGTCAGGGAAAAATCCAATATATATCTGGTGATATCTCGGCTGCTATTACAGATAGCGCAATAAATCAAAGTGCATTGTCTGTAGGAGGCCCTGGCGCATGAATCTGTGCAGCGGGAACGACCTCGGACCACCAGGGGCCGAGACAACCACCGTCTCATGGGGCCGGACACTCAGGGTCTGGGAAAAATCCAATATATATCTGGTGATATCTTGGGTGCTATTAGAGATAGCGCAATAAACCAAAGTGGATTATCTGCAGGAGAACCTGGCGCATGAATCTGTGCAACGGGAACGACCTCGGACCACCAGGGGCCGAAAAAACCACAGTCTCATGGGGCGGGACACTCAGGGTCAGGGGAAAATCCAATATATATCTGGTGATATCTCGGGTGCTATTACAGATAGCGCACTAAATCAAAGTATATTGTCTGTAGGAGGCCCTGGCGCATGAATCTGTGCAGCGGGAACTACCTCGGACCACCAGGGGCCGAGAAAATCAGCGTCTCATGGGGCCGGACGTTCAGGGTCAGGGAGAAATCCTATATATATCTGGTGATATCTCGGGTGCTATTAGAGATAGCGCTATAAATCAAAGTAAATTATCTGCAGGGCGCCCTGGCGCATGAATCTGTGCAGCGGGAACGACCTCCGACCACCAGGGGCCGAGAAAACCACAGTCTCATGGGGCCGGACACTCAGGGTCAGGGTAAAATCCAATATATATCTGGTGATATCTCGGGTGCTATTACAGATAGCGCAATAAATCAAAGTGCATTGTCTGTAGGAGTCCCTGGCGCATGAATTTGTGCAGCGGGAACGACCTCGGACCACCAGGGGCCGAGAAACCGTCCGTCTCATGGGGCCGGACACTCAGGGTCAGTGAAAAATCCAATATATATCTGGTGATATCTCGGCTGCTATTACAGATAGCGCAATAAGTCAAAGTGCATTGTCTGTAGGAGGCCCTGGCGCATGAATCTGTGTAGCGGGAACGACCTCGGACCACCAGGGGCCGAGACAACCACCATCTCATGCGGCCGGACACTCATGGTCTGGGAAAAATCCAATATATCTGGTGATATCTCGGGTGCTATTAGAGATAGCGCAATTAATCAAAGTGCATTGTCTGTGGGAGGCCCTGGCGCATGAATCTGTGCAGCGGGAACGACCTCGGAGCACCAGGGGCCGAGAAAACCACCGTCTCATGGGGCCGGACACTCAGGGTCAGGGGAAAATCCAATATATCTGGTGATATCTCGGGTGCTATTAGAGATAGCGCAATAAATCAAAGTGCATTGTCTGTAGGAGGCCCTGGCGCATGAATCTTTGCAGCGGGAACGACCTCGGACCACCAGGGGCCGAGAAAACTACAGTCTCATGGGGCCGGACACTCAGGGTCGGGGGAAAATCCAATATATATCTGTTGATATCTCGGGTGCTATTACAGATAGCGAAATAAACCAAAGTGAATTATCTGCAGGAGGCCCTGGCGCATGAATCTGTGCAGCGGAAACGACCACGGTCCACCAGGGGCCGAGAAAACCGCCGTCTCATGGGGCTGGACACTCAGGGAGAGGGAAATATCCAATATATATCTGGTGATATCTCGGGTGCTATTACAGATAGCGCAATAAATCAAAGTGCATCGTCTGTAGGAGGCCGTGGCGCATGAATCTGGGCAGCGGGAACGACCTCGGACCACCAGGGGCCGAGAAGACCACCGTCTCATGGGGCCGGCCACTCAGGGTCAGGGGAAAATCCAATATATATCTGGTGATATCTCGGGTGCTATTAGAGATAGCGCAATAAACCAAAGTGAATTATCTGCAGGAGGCCCTGGCGCATGCATCTGTGCAGCGGGAACGACCTCGGACCACCAGGGGCCGAGAAAACCACCGTCTCATGGGGCCGGACACTCAGGGTCAGGGGAAAATTCAATATATATCTGGTGATATCTCGGGTGCTATTACAGATAGCGCAATAAATCAAAGTGCATTGTCTGTAGGAGGCCCTGGCGCATGAATCTGTGCAGCGGGAACGACCTCGGACCACCAGGGGCCGAGAAAACCACAGTCTCATGGGGCCGGGCACTCAGGGTCAGGGGAAAATCCAATATATATCTGGTGATATCTCGGGTCCTATTACAGATAGCGCAATAAATCAAAGTGCATTGTCTGTAGGAGGCCCTGGCGCATGAATCTGTGAAGCGGGAACGACCTCGGACAACCAGGGGCCGAGAAAACCACCGTCTCATGGGGCCGGACACTCAGGGTCAGGGAAAAATCCAATATATATCTGGTGATATCTCGGGTGCTATTAGAGATAGCGCAATAAACCAAAGTGAGTTATCTGCAGGAGGCCCTGGCGCCTGAATCTGTGCAGCGGGAACGACCTCGGACCACCAGGGGCCGCGAAAACCACCGTCTCATGGGGCCGGACACTCAGGGTCAGGGGAAAATGCAATATATATCTGGTGATATCTCGGGTGCTATTACAGATAGCGCAGTAAATCAAAGTGCATTGTCTGTAGGAGGCCCTGGCGCATGAATCTGTGCAGCGGGAACGACCTCGGACCACCAGGGGCCGAGAAAACCACCGTCTCATGGGGCCGGAAACTCAGGTTCAGGGAAAAATCCAATATATATCTGGTGATATCTCGGGTGCTATTAGAGATAGCGCAATAAACTAAAGTGAGTTATCTGCAGGAGGCCCTGGCGCCTGAATCTCTGCAGCGGGAACGACCTCGGACCACCAGGGGCCGAAAAAACCACAGTCTCATGGGGCCGGACACTCAGGGTCAGGGGAAAATCCAATATATATCTGGTGATATCTCGGGTGCTATTACAGATAGCGCAATAAATCAAAGTGCATTGTCTGTAGGAGGCCCTGGCGCATGAATCTGTGCAGCGGGAACGACCTCGGACAACAAGGGGCCGAGAAAACCACCGTCTCATGGGGCCGGACACTCAGGGTCAGGGAAAAATCCAATATATATCTGGTGATATCTCGGGTGCTATTAGAGATAGCGCAATAAACCAAAGTGAGTTATCTGCAGGAGGCCCTGGCGCCTGAATCTGTGCAGCGGGAACGACCTCGGACCACCAGGGGCCGAAAAAACCACAGTCTCATGGGGCCGGACACTCATGGTCCGGGGAAAATCCAATATATATCTGGTGATATCTCGGGTCCTATTACAGATAGCGCAATAAATCAAAGTGCATTGTCTGTAGGAGGCCGTGGCGCATGAATCTGGGAAGCGGGAACGACCTCGGACCACCAGGGGCCGAGAAGACCACCGTCTCATGGGGCCGGCCACTCAGGGTCAGGGGAAAATCCAATATATATCTGGTGATATCTCGGGTGCTATTACAGATAGCGCAATAAATCAAAGTGCATTGTCTGTAGGAGGCCCTGGCGCATGAATCTGTGCAGCGGGAACGACCTCGCACCACCAGGGGCCGAGAAAACCACCGTCTCATGGGGCCGGACACTCAGGGTCAGGGAAAAATCCAATATATATCTGGTGATATCTCGGGTGCTATTAGAGATAGCGCAATAAACCAAAGTGAGTTATCTGCAGGAGGCCCTGGCGCCTGAATCTGTGCAGCGGGAACGACCTCGGACCACCAGAGGCCGAGAAAACCACCGTCTCATGGGGCCGGACACTCAGGGTCAGGGGAAAATCCAATATATATGTGGTGATATCTCGGGTGCTATTAGAGATAGCGCAATATACCAAAGTGAATTATCTGCAGGAGGCCCTGGCGCATAAATCTGGGCAGCGGGAACGACCTCGGACCACCAGGGGCCGAGAAGACCACCGTCCCATGGGGCCGGCCACTCAGGGTCAGGGGAAAATCCAATATATATCTGGTGATATCTCGGCTGCTATTACAGATAGCGCAATAAATCAAAGTGCATTGACTGTAGGAGGCCCTGGCGCATGAATCTGTGCAGCGGGAACGACCTCGGACCACCAGGGGCCGAGACAACCACCGTCTCATGGGGCCGGACACTCAGGGTCAGGGAAAAATCCAATATATATCTGGTGATATCTCGGGTGCTATTAGAGATAGCGCAATAAACCAAAGTGAATTATCTGCAGGAGGCCCTGGCGCATGAATCTGTGCAGCGGGAACGACCTCGGACCACCAGGGGCCGAGAAAACCACCGTCTCATGGGGCCGGACACTCAGTGTCAGGGGAAAATCCAATATATATCTGGTGATATCTCGGGTGCTATTAGAGATAGCGCAATATACCAAAGTGAATTATCTGCAGGAGGCCCTGGCGCATGAATCTGGGCAGCGGGAACGACCTCGGACCACCAGGGGCCGAGAAGACCACCGTCTCATGGGGCCGGCCACTCAGGGTCAGGGGAAAATCCAATATATATCTGGTGATATCTCGGGTGCAATTAGAGATAGCGCAATAAGTCAAAGGGAATTATCTGCAGGAGGCCCTGGCGCATGCATCTGTGCAGCGGGAACGACCTCGGACCACCAGGGGCCGAGACAACCACCGTCTCATGGGGCCGGACACTCAGGGTCAGGGAAAAATCCAATATATATCTGGTGATATCCCGGGTGCTATTTCAGATAGCGCAATAAATCAAAGTGCATTGCCTGTAGGAGTCCCTGGCGCATGAATCTGTGCAGCGGGAACGACCTCCGACCACCAGGGGCCGAGAAATCGTCCGTCTCATGGGGCCGGACACTCAGGGTCTGGGAAAAATCCAATATATATCCGGTGATATCTCGGGTGCTATTACAGATAGCGCAATAAATCAAAGTGCATTGTCTGTAGGAGGCCCTGACGCATGAAGCGGTGCAGCGGGAACGACCTCGGACCACCAGGGGCCGAGAAAATCAGCGTCTCATGGGGTCGGACAGTCAGGGTCAGGGAGAAATCCTATATATATATCTGGCGATATCTCGGGTGCTATTAGAGATAGCGCAATAAATCAAAGTAAATTATCTGCAGGGGGTCCTGGCGCATGAATCTGTGCAGCGGGAACGACCTCGGACCACCAGGGGCCGAGAAGACCACCGTCTCATGGGGCCGGCCACTCAGGGTCAGGGGAAAATCCAATATATATCTGGTGATATCTCGGGTGCTATTAGAGATAGCGCAATAAACTAAAGTGAGTTATCTGCAGGAGGCCCTGGCGCCTGAATCTCTGCAGCGGGAACGACCTCGGACCACCAGGGGCCGAAAAAACCACAGTCTCATGGGGCCGGACACTCAGGGTCAGGGGAAAATCCAATATATATCTGGTGATATCTCGGGTGCTATTACAGATAGCGCAATAAATCAAAGTGCATTGTCTGTAGGAGGCCCTGGCGCATGAATCTGTGCAGCGGGAACGACCTCGGACAACAAGGGGCCGAGAAAACCACCGCCTCATGGGGCCTGACACTCAGGGTCAGGGAAAAATCCAATATATATCTGGTGATATCTCGGGTGCTATTAGAGATAGCGCAATAAACCAAAGTGAGTTATCTGCAGGAGGCCCTGGCGCCTGAATCTGTGCAGCGGGAACGACCTCGGACCACCAGGGGCCGAAAAAACCACAGTCTCATGGGGCCGGACACTCATGGGCCGGGGAAAATCCAATATATATCTGGTGATATCTCGGGTCCTATTACAGATAGCGCAATAAATCAAAGTGCATTGTCTGTAGGAGGCCGTGGCGCATGAATCTGGGAAGCGGGAACGACCTCGGACCACCAGGGGCCGAGAAGACCACCGTCTCATGGGGCCGGCCACTCAGGGTCAGGGGAAAATCCAATATATATCTGGTGATATCTCGGGTGCTATTACAGATAGCGCAATAAATCAAAGTGCATTGTCTGTAGGAGGCCCTGGCGCATGAATCTGTGCAGCGGGAACGACCTCGCACCACCAGGGGCCGAGAAAACCACCGTCTCATGGGGCCGGACACTCAGGGTCAGGGAAAAATCCAATATATATCTGGTGATATCTCGGGTGCTATTAGAGATAGCGCAATAAACCAAAGTGAGTTATCTGCAGGAGGCCCTGGCGCCTGAATCTGTGCAGCGGGAACGACCTCGGAAAACCAGAGGCCGAGAAAACCACCGTCTCATGGGGCCGGACACTCAGGGTCAGGGGAAAATCCAATATATATGTGGTGATATCTCGGGTGCTATTAGAGATAGCGCAATATACCAAAGTGAATTATCTGCAGGAGGCCCTGGCGCATGAATCTGGGCAGCGGGAACGACCTCGGACCACCAGGGGCCGAGAAGACCACCGTCCCATGGGGCCGGCCACTCAGGGTCAGGGGAAAATCCAATATATATCTGGTGATATCTCGGCTGCTATTACAGATAGCGCAATAAATCAAAGTGCATTGCCTGTAGGAGTCCCTGGCGCATGAATCTGTGCAGCGGGAACGACCTCCGACCACCAGGGGCCGAGAAAACGTCCGTCTCATGGGGCCGGACACTCAGGGTCAGTGAAAAATCCAATATATATCTGGTGATATCTCGGGTGCTATTACAGATAGCGCAATAAATTAAAGTGCATTGTCTGTAGGAGGCCCTGGCGCATGAATCGGTGCAGCGGGAACGACCTCGGACCACCAGGGGCCGAGACAACCACCGTCTCATGGGGCCGGACACTCAGGGTCTGGGAAAAATCCAATATATATCCGGTGATATCTCGGGTGCTATTACAGATAGCGCAATAAATCAAAGTGCATTGTCTGTAGGAGGCCCTGGCGCATGAAGCGGTGCAGCGGGAACGACCTCGGACCACCAGGGGCCGAGAAAATCAGCGTCTCATGGGGTCGGACAGTCAGGGTCAGGGAGAAATCCTATATATATATCTGTTGATATCTCGGGTGCTATTAGAGATAGCGCAATAAATCAAAGTAAATTATCTGCAGGGGGTCCTGGCGCATGAATCTGTGCAGCGGGAACGACCTCGGACCACCAGGGGCCGAGAAAACCACCGTCTCATGGGGCCGGACACTCAGGGTCTGGGAAAAATCCAATATATATCCGGTGATATCTCGGGTGCTATTACAGATAGCGCAATAAATCAAAGTGCATTGTCTGTAGGAGGCCCTGGCGCATGAATCGGTGCAGCGGGAACGACCTCGCCCCACCAGGGGCCGAGAAGACCACCGTCTCATGGGGCCGGCCACTCAGGGTCAGGGGAAAATCCAATATATATCTGGTGATATCTCGGGTGCTATTAGAGATAGCGCAATAAACTAAAGTGAGTTATCTGCAGGAGGCCCTGGCGCCTGAATCTCTGCAGCGGGAACGACCTCGGACCACCAGGGGCCGAAAAAACCACAGTCTCATGGGGCCGGACACTCAGGGTCAGGGGAAAATCCAATATATATCTGGTGATATCTCGGGTGCTATTACAGATAGCGCAATAAATCAAAGTGCATTGTCTGTAGGAGGCCCTGGCGCATGAATCTGTGCAGCGGGAACGACCTCGGACAACAAGGGGCCGAGAAAACCACCGTCTCATGGGGCCGGACACTCAGGGTCAGGGAAAAATCCAATATATATCTGGTGATATCTCGGGTGCTATTAGAGATAGCGCAATAATCCAAAGTGAGTTATCTGCAGGAGGCCCTGGCGCCTGAATCTGTGCAGCGGGAACGACCTCGGACCACCAGGGGCCGAAAAAACCACAGTCTCATGGGGCCGGACACTCATGGTCCGGGGAAAATCCAATATATATCTGGTGATATCTCGGGTCCTATTACAGATAGCGCAATAAATCAAAGTGCATTGTCTGTAGGAGGCCGTGGCGCATGAATCTGGGAAGCGGGAACGACCTCGGACCACCAGGGGCCGAGAAGACCACCGTCTCATGGGGCCGGCCACTCAGGGTCAGGGGAAAATCCAATATATATCTGGTGATATCTCGGGTGCTATTACAGATAGCGCAATAAATCAAAGTGCATTGTCTGTAGGAGGCCCTGGCGCATGAATCTGTGCAGCGGGAACGACCTCGCACCACCAGGGGCCGAGAAAACCACCGTCTCATGGGGCCGGACACTCAGGGTCAGGGAAAAATCCAATATATATCTGGTGATATCTCGGGTGCTATTAGAGATAGCGCAATAAACCAAAGTGAGTTATCTGCAGGAGGCCCTGGCGCCTGAATCTGTGCAGCGGGAACGACCTCGGACCACCAGAGGCCAAGAAAACCACCGTCTCATGGGGCCGGACACTCAGGGTCAGGGGAAAATCCAATATATATGTGGTGATATCTCGGGTGCTATTAGAGATAGCGCAATATACCAAAGTGAATTATCTGCAGGAGGCCCTGGCGCATGAATCTGGGCAGCGGGAACGACCTCGGACCACCAGGGGCCGAGAAGACCACCGTCCCATGGGGCCGGCCACTCAGGGTCAGGGGAAAATCCAATATATATCTGGTGATATCTCGGCTGCTATTACAGATAGCGCAATAAATCAAAGTGCATTGTCTGTAGGAGGCCCTGGCGCATGAATCTGTGCAGCGGGAACGACCTCGGACCACCAGGGGCCGAGACAACCACCGTCTCATGGGGCCGGACACTCAGGGTCAGGGAAAAATCCAATATATATCTGGTGATATCTCGGGTGCTATTAGAGATAGCGCAATAAACCAAAGTGAGTTATCTGCAGGAGGCCCTGGCGTCTGAATCTGTGCAGCGGGAACGACCTCGGACCACCAGGGGCCGAGAAAACCATCGTCTCATGGGGCCGGACACTCAGTGTCAGGGGAAAATCCAATATATATCTGGTGATATCTCGGGTGCTATTAGAGATAGCGCAATATACCAAAGTGAATTATCTGCAGGAGGCCCTGGCGCATGAATCTGGGCAGCGGGAACGACCTCGGACCACCAGGGGCCGAGAAGACCACCGTCTCATGGGGCCGGCCACTCAGGGTCAGGGGAAAATCCAATATATATCTGGTGATATCTCGGGTTCTATTACAGATAGCGCGATAAATCAAAGTGCATTGCCTGCAGGAAGCCCTGGCGCACGAATCTGTGCAGCAGCAACGACGTCGGAACACCAGGGGCCAAAAAAATTACAGATTTTCGGTATCCGTCACCCAAGGTCATGTAAAAATCCAGCATATATCTGGTGATATCTCGGGTGCTATTAGAGATAGCGCGATAAATCAAAGTGCATTGTCTGCAGGAGGCCCTGGCGCATGCATGTGTGCAGCGGGAACAGCCTCGGACCACCAGGGGCCGAGAAAACCACCGTCTCATGGGGCCGGACACTCAGGGTCAGGGAAAAATCCAATATATATCCGGTGATATCTCGGGTGCTATTAGAGATAGCGCAATAAACCAAAGTGAATTATCTGCAGGAGGCCCTGGCGCATGAATCTGTGCAACGGGAACGACCTCGGACCACCAGGGGCCGAGAAAACCACAGTCACATGGGGCCGGATACTCAGGGTCAGGGGAAAATCAAATATATATCTGGTGATATCTCGGGTGCTATTACAGATAGCGCAATAAATCAAAGTGCATTGTCTGTAGGAGGCCCTGGCGCATGAATCTGTGCAGCGGGAACGACCTCGGACCACCAGGGGCCGAGAAAACCACAGTCTCATGGGGCCGGACGCTCAGGGTCAGGGGAAAATCCAGTATATAACTGGTGATATCTCGGGTGCTATTACAGATAGCGCAATAAATCAAAGTGCATTGTCTGTAGGAGGCCCTGGCGCATGAATCTGTGCAGCGGGAACGACCTCGGACCACCAGGGGACGAGAAAACGACCGTCTCAAGGGGCCGGACACTCAGGGTCAGTGAAAAATCCAATATATATCTGGTGATATCTCGGGTGCTATTACAGATAGCGCAATAAATCAAAGTGCATTGTCTGTAGGAGGCCCTGGCGCATGCATCTGTGCAGCGGGAACGACCTCGGACCACCAGGGGCCGAGACAACCACCGTCTCATGGAGCCGGACACTCAGGGTCAGGGAAAAATCCAATATATATCTGGTGATATCCCGGGTGCTATTACAGATAGCGCAATAAATCAAAGTGCATTGCCTGTAGGAGTCCCTGGCGCATGAATCTGTGCAGCGGGAACGACCTCGGACCACCAGGGGCCGAGAAAACGTCCGACTCATGGGGCCGGACACTCAGGGTCAGTGAAAAATCCAATATATATCTGGTGATATCTCGGCTAATATTACAGATAGCGCAATAAATCAAAGTGCATTGTCTGTAGGAGGCCCTGGCGCATCAATCTGTGCAGCGGGAACGACCTCGGACAACCAGGGGCGAGACAACCACCTTCTCATGGGGCCGGACACTCAGGGTCAGGGAAAAATCCAATATATATCTGGTGATATCTCGGGTGCTATTACAGATAGCGCAATAAATCAAAGTGCATTACCTGTAGGAGGCCCTGGCGCATGAATCTGTGCAGCGGGAACGACCTCGGACCTCCAGGGGCCGAGACAACGACCGTCTCATGGGGCCGGACACTCAGGGTCAGGGTAAAATCCAATATATATCTGGTGATATCTCGGGTGCTATTACAGATAGCGCAATAAATCAAAGTGCATTGTCTGTAGGAGGCCCTGGCGCATGAATCTGTGCAGCGGGAACGACCTCGGGCCACCAGGGACCGAGAAAATCGCAGTCTCAGGGGGCCAGATACTCAGGGTCAGGGGAAAATCCAATATATATCTGGTGATATCTCGGGTTCTATTACAGATAGCGCGATAAATCAAAGTGCATTGCCTGCAGGAAGCCCTGGCGCACGAATCTGTGCAGCAGCAACGACGTCGGAACACCAGGGGCCAAAAAAATTACAGATTTTCGGTATCCGTCACCCAAGGTCATGTAAAAATCCAGCATATATCTGGTGATATCTCGGGTGCTATTAGAGATAGCGCGATAAATCAAAGTGCATTGTCTGCAGGAGGCCCTGGCGCATGCAGCTGTGCAGCAGCAACGACGTCGGAACACCAGGGGCCAAGAAAATTACAGATTTTCGGTATCCGTCACCCAATGTCATGTAAGAATCCAGCATATATCTGGTGATATCTCGGGTTCTATTATAGATAGCGCGATAAATCAAAGTGCATTGTCTGCAGGAGGCCCTGGCGCATGCATGTGTGCAGCGGGAACAGCCTCGGACCACCAGGGGCCGAGAAAACCACCGTCTCATGGGGCCGGACACTCAGGGTCAGGGAAAAATCCAATATATATCCGGTGATATCTCGGGTGCTATTAGAGATAGCGCAATAAACCAAAGTGAATTATCTGCAGGAGGCCCTGGCGCATGAATCTGTGCAACGGGAACGACCTCGGACCACCAGGGGCCGAGAAAACCACAGTCACATGGGGCCGGATACTCAGGGTCAGGGGAAAATCAAATATATATCTGGTGATATCTCGGGTGCTATTACAGATAGCGCAATAAATCAAAGTGCATTGTCTGTAGGAGGCCCTGGCGCATGAATCTGTGCAGCGGGAACGACCTCGGACCACCAGGGGCCGAGAAAACCACAGTCTCATGGGGCCGGACACTCAGGGTCAGGGGAAAATCCAGTATATATCTGGTGATATCTCGGGTGCTATTAGAGATAGCGCAATAAATCAAAGTGCATTGTCTGCAGGAGGCCCTGGCGCATGAATCTGTGCAGCGGGAACGACCTCGGACCACCAGGGGCCGAGAAAACCACAGTCTCATGGGGCCGGACACTCAGGGTCAGGGTAAAATCCAATATATATCTGGTGATATCTCGGGTGCTATTACAGATAGCGCAATAAATCAAAGTGCATTGTCTGTAGGAGGCCCTGGCGCATGAATCTGTGCAGCGGGAACGACCTCGGACCACCAGGGGCCGAAAAAACCACAGTCTCATGGGGCCGGACACTCAGGGTCAGGGTAAAATCCAATATATATCTGGTGATATCTCGGGTTCTATTACAGATAGCGCGATAAATCAAAGTGCATTGCCTGCAGGAAGCCCTGGCGCACAAATCTGTGCAGCAGCAACGACGTCGGAACACCAGGGGCCAAAAAAATTACAGATTTTCGGTATCCGTCACCCAAGGTCATGTGAAAATCCAGCGTATATCTGGTGATATCTCGGGTGCTATTAGAGATAGCGCGATAAATCAAAGTGCATTGTCTGTAGGAGGCCCTGGCGCATGAATCTGTGCAGCGGCAACGACCTCGGACGACCAGGGGCCGAGAAAACCACAGTCTCATAGGGCCGGACACTCAGGGTCAGGGGAAAATCCAATATATATCTGGTAATATCTCGGGTGCTATTAGAGATAGCGCAATAGACCAAACTGAATTATCTGCAGGAGGCCCTGGCGCATGAATCTGTGCAGCGGGAACGACCTCGGACCACCAGGGGCCGAGAAAACCACCGTCTCATTGGGCCGGACGCTCAGGGTCAGGGGAAAATCCAATATATATCTGGTGATATCTCGGGTGCTATTAGATATAGCGCAATAAACCAAACGGAATTATCTGCAGGAGGACCTGGCGAATGAATCTGTGCAGCGGGAACGACCTCGGACCACCAGGGGCCGAGAAAACCACTGTCTCATGGGGCCGGACACTCAGGGCCAGGGAAAAATCCAATATATATCTGGTGATATCTCGGGTGCTATTACAGATAGCCCAATACATCAAAGTGGATTGTCTGTAGGAGGCCCAGGCGCATGAATCTGTGCAGCGGGAACGACCTCGGACCACCCGGGGCCGAGAAAACCACCGTCACATGGGGCCGGACACTCAGGGTCTGGGGAAAATCCAATATATATCTGGTGATATCTCGGGTGCTATTACAGATAGCCCAATGAATCAAAGTGGATTGTCTGTAGGAGGCCCTGGCGCATGAATCTGTGCAGCGGGAACGACCTCGGACCACCAGGGGCCGAGACAACCACCGTCTCATGGGGCCGGACACTCAGGGTCTGGGAAAAATCCAATATATATCCGGTGATATCTCGGGTGCTATTACAGATAGCGCAATAAATCAAAGTGCATTGTCTGTAGGAGGCCCTGGCGCATGAATCGGTGCAGCGGGAACGACCTCGGACCACCAGGGGCCGAGAAAATCAGCGTCTCATGGGGTCGGACAGTCAGGGTCAGGGAGAAATCCTATATATATCTCTGGTGATATCTCGGGTGCTATTAGAGATAGCGCAATAAACCAAAGTGAATTATCTGCAGGAGGCCCTGGCGCATGAATCTGGCCAGCGGGAACGACCTCGGACCACCAGGGGCCGAGAAAACCACCGTCTCATTGGGCCGGACGCTCAGGGTCAGGGGAAAATCCAATATATATCTGGTGATATCTCGGGTGCTATTAGATATAGCGCAATAAACCAAACGGAATTATCTGCAGGAGGACCTGGCGAATGAATCTGTGCAGCGGGAACGACCTCGGACCACCAGGGGCCGAGAAAACCACTGTCTCATGGGGCCGGACACTCAGGGCCAGGGAAAAATCCAATATATATCTGGTGATATCTCGGGTGCTATTACAGATAGCCCAATACATCAAAGTGGATTGTCTGTAGGAGGCCCAGGCGCATGAATCTGTGCAGCGGGAACGACCTCGGACCACCCGGGGCCGAGAAAACCACCGTCACATGGGGCCGGACACTCAGGGTCTGGGGAAAATCCAATATATATCTGGTGATATCTCGGGTGCTATTACAGATAGCCCAATACATCAAAGTGGAATGTCTGTAGGAGGCCCTGGCGCATGAATCTGTGCAGCGGGAACGACCTCGGACCACCAGGGGCCGAGACAACCACCGTCTCATGGGGTCGGACACTCAGGGTCTGGGAAAAATCCAATATATATCCGGTGATATCTCGGGTGCTATTACAGATAGCGCAATAAATCAAAGTGCATTGTCTGTAGGAGGCCCTGGCGCATGAATCGGTGCAGCGGGAACGACCTCGGACCACCAGGGGCCGAGAAAATCAGCGTCTCATGGGGTCGGACAGTCAGGGTCAGGGAGAAATCCTATATATATATCTGGTGATATCTCGGGTGCTATTAGAGATAGCGCAATAAACCAAAGTGAATTATCTGCAGGAGGCCCTGGCGCATGAATCTGTGCAGCGGGAACGTCCTCGGACCTCCAGGGGCCGAGACAACCACCGTCTCATGGGGCCGGGCACTCAGGGTCAGGGTAAAATCCAATATATATCTGGTGATATCTCGGGTGCTATTACAGATAGCGCAATAAATCAAAGTGCATTGTCTGTAGCAGGCCCTGGCGCATAAATCTGTGCAGCGGGAACGACCTCGGGCAACCAGGGGCCGAGAAAACGACCGTCTCATGGTGTCGGACACTCAGGGTCAGTGAAAAATCCAATATATATCTGGTGATATCTCGGCTGCTATTACAGATAGCGCAATAAATCAAAGTGCATTGTCTGTAGGAGGCCCTGGCGCATCAATCTGTGCAGCGAGAACGACGTCGGACAACCAGGGGCGAGACAACCACCTTCTCATGGGGCCGGACACTCAGGGTCAGGGAAAAATCCAATATATATCTGGTGATATCTCGGGTGCTATTACAGATAGCGCAATAAATCAAAGTGCATTACCTGTAGGAGGCCCTGGCGCATGAATCTGTGCAGCGGGAACGTCCTCGGACCTCCAGGGGCCGAGACAACGACCGTCTCATGGGGCCGGACACTCAGGGTCAGGGTAAAATCCAATATATATCTGGTGATATCTCGGGTGCTATTACAGATAGCGCAATAAATCAAAGTGCATTGTCTGTAGGAGGCCCTGGCGCATGAATCTGTGCAGCGGCAACGACCTCGGACGACCAGGGGCCGAGAAAACCACAGTCTCATGGGGCCGGACACTCAGGGTCAGGGGAAAATCCAATATATATCTGGTGATATCTCGGGTGCTATTAGAGATAGCGCAATAAACCAAAGTGAATTACCTGCAGGAGGCCGTGGCGCTTGCATCTGTGCAGCGGGAACGACCTCGGACCACCAGGGGCCGAGAAAACCACCGTCTCATGGGGCCGGACACTCAGGGTCAGGGGAAAATCCAATATATATCTGGTGACACCTCGGGTGCTATTAGAGATACAGCAATAAATCGAAGTGCATTGTCCGTAGGAGGCCCTTGCGCATGAATCTGTGCAGCAGGAACGACATCGCACCACCAGGGGATGAGAAAATTACAGATTTTCGGTATCCGTCACCCAAAGTCATGTAAAAATCCAGCATATGTCTGGTGATATCTCGGGTGCTATTAGATATAGGGCAATAAATCAAAGTGCATTGTCTGCAGGAGGCCCTGGCGCATGAATCTGGCCAGCGGGAACGACCTCGGACCACCAGGGGCCGAGAAAACCACCGTCTCATTGGGCTGGACGCTCAGGGTCAGGGGAAAATCCAATATATAACTGGTGATATCTCGGGTGCTATTAGATATAGCGCAATAAACCAAACGGAATTATCTGCAGGCGGACCTGGCGAATGAATCTGTGCAGCGGGAACGACCTCGGACCACCAGGGGCCGAGAAAACCACTGTCTCATGGGGCCGGACACTCAGGGCCAGGGAAAAATCCAATATATATCTGGTGATATCTCGGGTGCTATTACAGATAGCCCAATACATCAAAGTGGATTGTCTGTAGGAGGCCCAGGCGCATGAATCTGTGCAGCGGGAACGACCTCGGACCACCCGGGGCCGAGAAAACCACCGTCACATGGGGCCGGACACTCAGGGTCAGGGGAAAATCCAATATATATATCTGGTGATATCTCGGGTGCTATTAGAGATAGCGCAATAAACCAAAGTGAATTATCTGCAGGAGGCCCTGATGCATGCATCTGTGCAGCGGGAACGACCACGGACCACCAGGGGCCGAGAAAACCACCGTCTCATGTGGCCGGACACTCAGGGTCAGGGAAAAATCCAATATATATCTGGTGATATCTCGGGTGCTATTACAGATAGCCCAATACATCAATGTGGATTGTCTGTAGGAGGCCCAGGCGCATGAATCTGTGCAGCGGGAACGACCTCGGACCACCCGGGGCCGAGAAAACCACCGTCACATGGGGCCGGACACTCAGGATCAGGGAAAAATGAAATATATATCTGGTGATATCTCGGGTGCTATTAGAGATAGCGCAATAAACCAAAGTGAATTATCTGGAGGAGGCCCTGGCGCATGAATCTGAGCAGCGGGAACGACCTCGGACCACCAGGGGCCGAGAAAACCACCGTCTCATGGGGCCCGACACTCAGGGTCAAGGAAAAATCCAATATATATCTGGTGATATCTCGGGTGCTATTACAGATAGCGCAATAAATCAAAGTGAATTATCTGCAGGAGGCCCTGGCGCATGAATCTGTGCAACGGGAACGACCTCGGAAGACCAGGGGCCGAGAAAACCACAGTCTCATGGGGCCGGACACTCAGGGTCAGGTGAAAATCCATTATTTATCGGGTGATATCTCGGGTGCTATTACAGATAGCGCAATAAATCAAAGTGCATTGTCTGTAGGAGGCCCTGGCGCATAAATGTGGCCAGCGGGAACGACCTCGGACCACCAGGGGCCGAGAAAACCACCGTCTCATGGGGCCGGAAACTCAGGGTCAGGGAAAAATCCAATATATATCTGGTGATATCTCGGGTGCTATTAGAGATACCGCAATAAACCAAAGTGAATTATCTGCAGGAGGCCCTGGCGCATGAATCTGTGCAGCGGGACCGACCTCGGACCACCACGGGCCGAGAAAACGACCGTCTCATGGGGCCGGACACTCAGGGTCAGGGGAAAATCCAGTATATATCTGGTGATATCTCGGGTGCTATTAGAGATAGCGCCATAAACCAAAGTGAATTATCTGCATGAGGCCCTGGCGCATGAATCTGTGCAGCGGGAACGTCCTCGGTCCTCCAGGGGCCGAGACAACCACCGTCTCATGGGGCCGGGCACTCAGGGTCAGGGTAAAATCCAATATATATCTGGTGATATCTCGGGTGCTATTACAGATAGCGCAATAAATCAAAGTGCATTGTCTGTAGGAGGCCCTGGCGCATGAATCTGTGCAGCGGGAACGACCTCGGGCCACCAGGGGCCGAGAAAACGACCGTCTCATGGGGCCGGACACTCAGGGTCAGGGGAAAATCCAATATATATCTGGTGATATCTCGGGTGCTATTAGAGTTATCCCAATAAACCAAACTGAATTATCTGCAGGAGGCCCTGCCGCATGAATCTGTGCAACGGGAACGACATCGGACCACCAGGGGCCGAGAAAACCACAGTCTCATGGGGCCGGACACTCAGGGTCAGGGGAAAATCCAATATATATCTGGTGATATCTCGGGTGCTATTACAGATAGCGCAATAAATCAAAGTGCATTGTCTGTAGGAGACCCTGGCGCATGAATCTGTGCAGCGGGAACGACCTCGGACCACCAGGGGCCGAAAAAACCACAGTCTCAACGGGCCGGACGCTCAGGGTCAGTGAAAAATCCAATATATATCTGGTGATATCTCGGGTGATATTAGAGATAGCGCAATAAATCAAAGTGCATTGTCTGTAGGAGGCCCTGGCGCATGAATCTGTGCAGCGGGAACGTCGTCGGACCTCCAGGGGCCGAGACAACGACCGTCTCAAGGGGCCGGACACTCAGGGTCAGGGTCAAATCCAACATATATCTGGGGATATCTCGGGTGCTATTAGAGATAGCGCAATAAAGCAAAGTGAATTATCTGCAGGAGGCCCTGGCGCATGAATCTGTACAGCGGGAACGACCTCGGAGCACCACGGGCCGAGAAAACGACCGTCTCATGGGGCCGGACACTCAGGGTCAGGGGAAAATCCAGTATATATCTGGTGATATCTCGGGTGCTATTAGAGATAGCGCAATAAACCAAAGTGAATTATCTGCATGAGGCCCTGGCGCATGAATCTGTGCAGCGGGAACGTCCTCGGACCTCCAGGGGCCGAGACAACCACCGTCTCATGGGGCCGGACACTCAGGGTCAGGGAAAAATCCAATATATATCTGGTGATATCTCGGGTGCTATTAGAGATAGCGCAATAAACCAAAGTGAATTATCTGCAGGAGGCCCTGGCGTATGAATCTGTGCAGCGGGGACGACCTCGGACCACCAAGGGCCGAGAAAACCACAGACCCATGGGGCCGGACACTAAGGGTCAGGGGAAAATCCAGTATATAACTGGTGATATCTCGGGTGCTATTAGAGATAGCGCAATAAACCAAAGTGAATTATCTGCAGGAGGCCCTGGCGCATGAATCTGTACAGCGGGAACGACCTCGGACCACCACGGGCCGAGAAAACGACCGTCTCATGGGGCCGGACACTCAGGGTCAGGGGAAAATCCAGTATATATCTGGTGATATCTCGGGTGCTATTAGAGATAGCGCAATAAACCAAAGTGAATTATCTGCATGAGGCCCTGGCGCATGAATCTGTGCAGCGGGAACGTCCTCGGACCTCCAGGGGCCGAGACAACCACCGTCTCATGGGGCCGGGCACTCAGGGTCAGGGTAAAATCCAATATATATCTGGTGATATCTCGGGTGCTATTACAGATAGCGCAATAAATCAAAGTGCATTGTCTGTAGGAGGCCCTGGCGCATGAATCTGTGCAGCGGGAACGACCTCGGGCCACCAGGGGCCGAGAAAACGACCGTCTCATGGGGCCGGACACTCAGGGTCAGGGGAAAATCCAATATATATCTGGTGATATCTCGGATGCTATTAGAGATAGCCCAGTAAACCAAAGTGAATTATCTGCAGGAGGCCCTGCCGCATGAATCTGTGCAACGGGAACGACCTCGGACCACCAGGGGCCGAGAAAACCACAGTCTTATGGGGCCGCACACTCAGGGTCAGGGGAAAATCCAATATATATCTGGTGATATCTCGGGTGCTATTACAGATAGCGCAATAAATCAAAGTGCATTGTCTGTAGGAGACCCTGGCGCATGAATCTGTGCAGCGGGAACGACCTCGGACCACCAGGGGCCGAAAAAAATACAGTCTCAACGGGCCGGACGCTCAGGGTCAGTGAAAAATCCAATATATATCTGGTGATATCTCGGGTGCTATTACAGATAGCGCAATAAATCAAAGTGCATTGTCTGCAGGAGGCCCTGGCGCATGAACCTGTGCAGCGGGCACGACCTCGGACCACCAGGGGCCGAGAAAACCACCGTCTCATGGGGCCGGACACTCAGGGTCAGGGGAACATCCAATATATATCTGGTGATATCTCGGGTGCTATTAGAGATAGCGCAATAAACCAAACTGAATTATCTGCACGAGGCTCTGGCGCATGAATCTGTGCAGCGGGAACGACCTCGGGCCACCAGGAGCCGAGAAAACCACAGTCTCGTGGGGCCGGATACTCAGGGTCAGGGGTAAATCCAATATATATCTGGTGATATCTCGGGAGCTATTAGAGATAGCGCAATAAACCAAAGTGAATTACCTGCAGGAGGCACTGGCGCATGCATCTGTGCAGCGGGAACGACCTCGGACCACCAGGGGCCGAGAAAATTACAGACTTTCGGTATCAGTCACCCAAAGTCATGTAAAAATCCAGCATATATATGGAGCTTTCTCGGGTGCTATTAGAGATAGCGCAATAAACCAAAGTGAATTATCTGCAGGAGGCCCTGGCGCATGCATCTGTGCAGCGGGAACGACCTCGGACCACCAGGGGCCGAGAAAACAACCGTCTCATGGGGCCGGACACTCAGGGTCAGGGAAAAATCCAATATATATCTGGTGATATCTTGGGTGCTATTACAGATAGCGCAATAAACCAAAGTGAATTATCTGCAGGAGGCCATGGCGCATGCATCTGTGCAGCGGTTTCGACCTCCGACCACCAGGGGCCGAGGCAACCACAGTCTCATGGGGCCGGACACTCAGGGTCAGGGAAAAATCAAATATATATCTGGTGATATCTCGGGTGATATTACAGATAGCCCAATAAATCAAAGTGCATTGTCTGTAGGAGCCCCTGGCGCATGAATCTGTGCAGCAGGAACGACCTCGGACCACCAGGGGCCGAGACAACCACCGTCTCATGGGGCCGGCCACTCAGGGTCAGGGGAAAATCCAATATTTATCTGGTGATATCTCGGGTGCTATTAGAGATAGCGCAATAAACCAAAGTGAATTATCTGCAGGAGGCACTGGCGCATGAATCTGTGCAGCGGGAACGACCTCGCACCACCAGGGGCCGAGACAACCACCGTCTCATGGGGCCGGCCACTCAGGGTCAGGGGAAAATCCAATATTTATCTGGTGATATCTCGGGTGCTATTAGAGATAGCGCGATAAATCAAAGTGCATTGTCTGCAGGAGGCACTGGCACATAGATCTGTGCAGCGGGAATGACCTCGGACCACCAGGGTCCGAGAAAACCACCGACTCATGGGGCCGGACACTCAGGGTCAGGGAAAAATCAAATATATATCTGGTGATATCTCGGGTGCTATTAGAGATAGCGCAATAAATCAAAGTGAATTACCTGCAGGAGGCCGTGGCGCATGCATCTGTGCAGCGGGAACGACCTCGGACCACCAGGGGCCGAGAAAACCACCGTCTCATTGGGCCGGACACTCAGGGTCAGGGGAACATCCAATATATATCTGGTGATATCTCGGGTGCTATTAGAGATAGCGCAATAAACCAAACGGAATTATCTGCAGGAGGACCTGGCGAATGAATCTGTGCAGCGGGAACGACCTCGGACCACCAGGGGCCGAGAAAACCACCGTCTCATGGGGCCCGACACTCAGGGTCAGGGAAAAATCCAATATATATCTGGTGATATCTCGGGTGCTATTACAGATAGCGCAATAAATCAAAGTGCATTACCTGTAGGAGGCCCTGGCGCATGAATCTGTGCAGCGGGAACGTCCTCGGACCTCCAGGGGCCGAGACAACGACCGTCTCATGGGGCCGGACACTCAGGGTCAGGGTAAAATCCAATATATATCTGGTGATATCTCGGGTGCTATTACAGATAGCGCAATAAATCAAAGTGCATTGTCTGTAGGAGGCCCTGGCGCATGAATCTGTGCAGCGGGAACGACCTCGGACCACCCGGGGCCGAGAAAACCACCGTCTCATGGGGCCCGACACTCAGGGTCAGGGAAAAATCCAATATATATCTGGTGATATCTCGGGTGCTATTACAGATAGCGCAATAAATCAAAGTGCATTACCTGTAGGAGGCCCTGGCGCATGAATCTGTGCAGCGGGAACGTCCTCGGACCTCCAGGGGCCGAGACAACGACCGTCTCATGGGGCCGGACACTCAGGGTCAGGGAAAAATCCAATATATATCTGGTGATATCTTGGGTGCTATTACAGATAGCGCAATAAACCAAAGTGAATTATCTGCAGGAGGCCATGGCGCATGCATCTGTGCAGCGGTTACGACCTCCGACCACCAGGGGCCGAGACAACCACCGTCTCATGGGGCCGGACACTCAGGGTCAGGGAAAAATCAAATATATATCTGGTGATATCTCGGGTGCTATTACAGATAGCGCAATAAATCAAAGTGAATTATCTGCAGGAAGCCCTGGCGCATGAATCTGTGCAACGGGAACGACCTCGGAAGACCAGGGGCCGAGAAAACCACAGTCTCATGGGGCCGGACACTCAGGGTCAGGTGAAAATCCAATATTTATCGGGTGATATCTCGGGTGCTATTACAGATAGCGCAATAAATCAAAGTGAATTGTCTGTAGGAGGCCCTGGCGCACGAATCTGTGCACCGGGGAGGACCTCGGACCACCAGGGGCCGAGACAACCACCGTCTCATGGGGCCGGAAACTCAGGGTCAGGGAAAAATCCAATATATATCTGGTGATATCTCGGGTGCTATTAGAGATAGCGCAATAAACCAAAGTGAATTATCTGCAGGAGGCCCTGGCGCATGAATCTGTGCAGCGGGACCGACCTCGGACCACCACGGGCCGAGAAAACGACCGTCTCATGGGGCCGGACACTCAGGGTCAGGGGAAAATCCAGTATATATCTGGTGATATCTCGGGTGCTATTAGAGATAGCGCAATAAACCAAAGTGAATTATCTGCATGAGGCCCTGGCGCATGAATCTGTGCAGCGGGAACGTCCTCGGTCCTCCAGGGGCCGAGACAACCACCGTCTCATGGGGCCGGGCACTCAGGGTCAGGGTAAAATCCAATATATATCTGGTGATATCTCGGGTGCTATTACAGATAGCGCAATAAATCAAAGTGCATTGTCTGTAGGAGGCCCTGGCGCATGAATCTGTGCAGCGGGAACGACCTCGGGCCACCAGGGGCCGAGAAAACGACCGTCTCATGGGGCCGGACACTCAGGGTCAGGGGAAAATCCAATATATATCTGGTGATATCTCGGGTGCTATTAGAGTTATCCCAATAAACCAAAGTGAATTATCTGCAGGAGGCCCTGCCGCATGAAACTGTGCAACGGGAACGACATCGGACCACCAGGGGCCGAGAAAACCACAGTCTCATGGGGCCGGACACTCAGGGTCAGGGGAAAATCCAATATATATCTGGTGATATCTCGGGTGCTATTACAGACAGCGCAATAAATCAAAGTGCATTGTCTGTAGGAGACCCTGGCGCATGAATCTGTGCAGCGGGAACGACCTCGGACCACCAGGGGCCGAAAAAACCACAGTCTCAACGGACCGGACGCTCAGGGTCAGTGAAAAATCCAATATATATCTGGTGATATCTCGGGTGATATTAGAGATAGCGCAATAAATCAAAGTGCATTGTCTGTAGGAGGCCCTGGCGCATGAATCTGTGCAGCGGGAACGTCGTCGGACCTCCAGGGGCCGAGACAACGACCGTCTCAAGGGGCCGGACACTCAGGGTCAGGGTCAAATCCAACATATATCTGGGGATATCTCGGGTGCTATTACAGATAGCGCAATAAACCAAAGTGAATTATCTGCAGGAGGCCATGGCGCATGCATCTGTGCAGCGGTTACGACCTCCGACCACCAGGGGCCGAGACAACCACCGTCTCATGGGGCCGGACACTCAGGGTCAGGGAAAAATCCAATATATATCTGGTGATATCTTGGGTGCTATTACAGATAGCGCAATAAACCAAAGTGAATTATCTGCAGGAGGCCATGGCGCATGCATCTGTGCAGCGGTTACGACCTCCGACCACCAGGGGCCGAGACAACCACCGTCTCATGGGGCCGGACAGTCAGGGTCAGGGAAAAATCAAATATATATCTGGTGATATCTCGGGTGATATTACAGATAGCCCAATAAATCCAAGTGCATTGTCTGTAGGAGCCCCTGGCGCATGAATCTGTGCAGCGGGAACGACCTCGCACCACCAGGGGCCGTGAAAACCACGGTCTCATGTGACCGGCCACTCAGGGTCAGGGGAAACTCCAATATATATCTGGTGATATCTCGGGTGCTCTTACAGATAGCGCAATAAATCAAAGTGCATTGTCTGTAGGAGGCCCTGGCGCATGAATCTGTGCAGCGGGAACGACCTCGGACGTCCAGGGGCCGAGAAAACCACAGTCTCATGGGGCCGGACACTCAGGGTCAGGGGAAAATCCAATATATATCTGGTGATATCTCGGGTGCTATTAGAGATAGCCCAATAAACCAAAGTGAATTATCTGCAGGAGGCCCTGCCGCATGAATCTGTGCAGCGGGAACGACCTCGGACCACCAGGGGCCGAGAAAATAACAGTCTCATTGGGCCGGACAGTCTGGGTCAGGGAGAAATCCTATATATATCTGGTGATATCTCGGGTGCTATTAGATATAGCGCAATAAATCAAAGTAAATTGTCTGCAGGGGGCCCTGGCGCATGAATCTGTGCAGCGGGAACGACATCGGACCACCAGGGGCCGAGAAAACCACAGTCTCATGGGGCCGGACACTCAGGGTCAGGGTAAAATCCAATATATATCTGGTGATATCTCGGGTGCTATTAGAGATAGCGCAATAAACCAAAGTGAATTATCTGCAGGAGGCCCTGGCGCATGAATCTGTGCAGCGGGGACGACCTCGGACCACCACGGGCCGAGAAAACGACCGTCTCATGGGGCCGGACACTCAGGGTCAGCGTAAAATCCAATATATATCTGGTGATATATCGGGTGCTATTAGAGATAGCGCAATAAATCAAAGTGCATTGTCTGTAGGAGGCCCTGGCGCATGAATCTGTGCAGCGGGAACGACCTCGGACCACAAGGGGCCGAGAAAACCACAGTCTTATGGGGCCGGACACTCAGGGTCAGGGGAAAATCCAATATATATCTGGTGATATCTCGGGTGCTATTACAGATAGCGCAATAAATCAAAGTGCATTGTCTGTAGGAGACCCTGGCGCATGAATCTGTGCAGCGGGAACGACCTCGGACCACCAGGGGCCAAAAAAATACAGTCTCAACGGGCCGGACGCTCAGGGTCAGTGAAAAATCCAATATATATCTTGTGATATCTCGGGTGATATTAGAGATAGCGCAATAAATCAAAGTGCATTGTCTGTAGGAGGCCCTGGCGCATGAATCTGTGCAGCGGGAACGTCCTCGGACCTCCAGGGGCCGAGACAACGACCGTCTCAAGGGGCCGGACACTCAGGGTCAGGGTCAAATCCAATATATATCTGGTGATATCTCGGGTGCTATTACAGATAGCGCAATAAATCAAAGTGCATTGTCTGCAGGAGGCCCTGGCGCATGAACCTGTGCACCGGGCACGACCTCGGACCGCCAGGGGCCGAGAAAACCACCGTCTCATGGGGCCGGACACTCAGGGTCAGGGGAACATCCAATATATATCTGGTGATATCTCGGGTGCTATTAGAGATAGCGCAATAAACCAAACTGAATTATCTGCACGAGGCTCTGGCGCATGAATCTGTGCAGCGGGAACGACCTCGGGCCACCAGGGGCCGAGAAAACCACAGTCTCGTGGGGCCGGATACTCAGGGTCAGGGGAAAATCCAATATATATCTGGTGATATCTCGGGTGCTATTAGAGATAGCGCAATAAACCAAAGTGAATTACCTGCAGGAGGCACTGGCGCATGCATCTGTGCAGCGGGAACGACCTCGGACCACCAGGGGCCGAGAAAATTACAGACTTTCGGTATCCGTCACCCAAAGTCATGTAAAAATCCAGCATATATATGGAGCTTTCTCGGGTGCTATTAGAGATAGCGCAATAAACCAAAGTGAATTATCTGCAGGAGGCCCTGGCGCATGCATCTGTGCAGCGGGAACGACCTCGGACCACCAGGGGCCGAGAAAACAACCGTCTCATGGGGCCGGACACTCAGGGTCAGGGAAAAATCCAATATATATCTGGTGATATCTTGGGTGCTATTACAGATAGCGCAATAAACCAAAGTGAATTATCTGCAGGAGGCCATGGCGCATGCATCTGTGCAGCGGTTTCGACCTCCGACCACCAGGGGCCGAGGCAACCACAGTCTCATGGGGCCGGACACTCAGGGTCAGGGAAAAATCAAATATATATCTGGTGATATCTCGGGTGATATTACAGATAGCCCAATAAATCAAAGTGCATTGTCTGTAGGAGCCCCTGGCGCATGAATCTGTGCAGCAGGAACGACCTCGGACCACCAGGGGCCGAGACAACCACCGTCTCATGGGGCCGGCCACTCAGGGTCAGGGGAAAATCCAATATTTATCTGGTGATATCTCGGGTGCTATTAGAGATAGCGCAATAAACCAAAGTGAATTATCTGCAGGAGGCACTGGCGCATGAATCTGTGCAGCGGGAACGACCTCGCACCACCAGGGGCCGTGAAAACCACGGTCTCACGGGGCCGGACACTCAGGGTCAGGGAAAAATCCAGTATATATCTGGTGATATCTCGGGTGCTATTAGAGATAGCGCAATAAACCAAAGTGAATTATCTGCAGGAGGCCCTGGCGCATGAATCTGTGCAGCGGGAGCGACCTCGGACCACCAGGGGCCGAGAAAACCACCGTCTCATGGGGCCGGACGCTCAGGGTCAGGAAAAATCCAATATATAACTGGTGATATCTCGGGTGCTATTAGAGATAGCGCAATAAACCAAAGTGAATTATCTGCAGGAGGCCCTGGCGCATGCATCTGGGCAGCGGGAACGTCCTCGGACCACCAGAGGCCGGGAAAACCACCATCTCATGGGGCCGGACACTCAGGGTCAGGGGAAAATCCAGTATATATCTGGTGATATCTCGGGTGCTATTAGAGATAGCGCGATAAATCAAAGTGCATTGTCTGCAGGAGGCACTGGCACATAGATCTGTGCAGCGGGAATGACCTCGGACCACCAAGGTCCGAGAAAACCACCGACTCATGGGGCCGGACACTCAGGGTCAGGGAAAAATCAAATATATATCTGGTGATATCTCGGGTGCTATTAGAGATAGCGCAATAAATCAAAGTGGATTGTCTGGAGGAGGCCCTTGCGCATGAATCTGTGCAGCGGTATCTACCTCGGACCACCAGGGTCCGAGAAAATCACCGACACATGGGGCCGGGCACTCAGGTTCAGGGAAAAATCCAACATATATCTGGTGACATCTCGGGTTCTATTACAGATAGCGCGATAAATCAAAGTGCATTTTCTGCAGGAGGCCCTGGCACATGCATCTGTGCAGCGGGGACGACATCGGACCACCAGGGGCCGAGAAAATTACAGATTTTCGGTATCCGTCACCCAAAGTCATGTAAAAATCCAGCATATATATGGTGCTTTCTCGGGTGCTATTACAGATATCGCAATAAATCAAAGTGCATTGTCTGTAGGAGGCCCTGGCGCATGAATCTGCGCAGCGGGAACGACCTCGGACCACCAGGGGCCGAGGAAACCACCGTCTCATGCGGCCAGACACTCAGGGTCAGGGGAAAATCCAATATATATCTGGTGATATCTCGGGTGCTATTAGAGATAGCGCAATAAACCAAAGTGAATTACCTGCAGAAGGCCGTGGCGCATGCATCTGTGCAGCGGGAACGACCTCGGACCACCAGGGGCCGAGAAAACCACCGTCTCATTGGGCCGGACACTCAGGGTCAGGGGAAAATCCAATATATATCTGGTGATATCTCGGGTGCTATTAGAGATAGCGCAATAAACCAAACGGAATTATCTGCAGGAGGACCTGGCGAAAGAATCTGTGCAGCGGGAACGACCTCGGACCTCCAGGGGCCGAGAAAACCACTGTCTCATGGGGCCGGACACTCAGGGTCAGGGAAAAATCCAATATATATCTGGTGATATCTCGGGTGCTATTAGAGATAGCGCAATAAATCAAAGTGCACTTGTCCGTAGGAGGCCCTTGCGCATGAATCTGTTCAGCAGGAACGACATCGGACCACCAGGGGCCGAGAAAATTACAGATTTTCGGTATCCGTCACCCAAAGTCATGTAAAAATCCAGCATATATCTGGTGATATCTCGGGTGCTATTAGATATAGCGCAATAAATCAAAGGGCATTTTCTGCAGGAGGCCCTAGCGCATGAATCTGTGCAGCGGGAACGACCTCGGACCACCAGGGGTCGACGAAATCATCGTCTCATGGGGCCGGACTGTCAGGTTCAGGGAAAAATCCAATATATATCTGGTGATATCTCGGGTGCTTTTAGGGATAGCGCAATAAACCAAAGTGATTTATCTGCAGGAGGCCCTGGCGCATGAATCTGGGCAGCGGGAACGACCTCGGACCACCAGGGGCCGAGACAAGCACCGTCTCATGGGGCCGGACACACAGGGGCAGGGAAAAATCCAATATATATCTGGTGATATCTCGGGTGCTATTAGAGATAGCGCAATAAACCAAAGTGATTTATCTGCAGGAGGCCCTGGCGCATGAATCTGTTCAGCAGGAACGACATCGGACCACCAGGGGCCGAGAAAATTACAGATTTTCGGTATCCGTCACACAAAGTCATGTAAAAATCCAGCATATATCTGGTGATATCTCGGGTGCTCTTAGATATAGCGCAATAAATCAAAGTGCATTGTCTGCAGGAGGCCCTGTCGCATGAATCTGTGCAGCGGTATCTACCTCGGACCACCAGGGTCCGAGAAAATCACCGACACATGGGGCCGTGCACTCAGGGTCAGGGAAAAATCAAATATATATCTGGTGATATCTCGGGTAGTATTAGAGATATCGCAATAAACCAAAGTGAATTATCTGCAGGAGGCCCTGGCACATGCATCTGTGCAGCGGGAACGACCTCGGACCACCAGGGGCCGAGACAAGCACCGTCTCATGGGGCCGGACACACAGGGGCAGGGAAAAATCCTATATATATCTGGTGATATCTCGGGTGCTATTAGAGATAGCGCAATAAACCAAAGTGAATTATCTGCAGGAGGCCCGGGCGCATGAATCTGTGCAGCGGGAACGACCTCGGACCACCAGGGTCCGAGAAAATCACCGACACATGGGGCCGGGCACTCTGGTTCAGGGAAAAATCCAACATATATCTGGTGATATCTCGGGTTCTATTACAGATAGCGCGATAAATCAAAGTGCATTGTCTGCAGGAGTCCCTGGCACATGCATCTGTGCAGCGGGAATGACCTCGGACCACCAGGGTCCGAGAAAACCACCGTCTCATGGGGCCGGACACTCAGGGTCAGGGAAAAATCAAATATATATCTGGTGATATCTCGGGTAGTATTAGAGATATCGCAATAAACCAAAGTGAATTATCTGCAGGAGGCCCTGGCGCATGCATCTGGGCAGCGGGAACGACCTCGGACCACCAGAGGCCGGGAAAACCACCATCTCATGGGGCCGGACAATCAGGGTCAGGGGAAAATCCAGTATATATCTGGTAATATCTCGGGTGCTATTAGAGATAGCGCAATAAAACAAAGCGAATTATCTGCAGGAGGCCCGGGCGCATGAATCTGTGCAGCGGGAACGACCTCGGACCACCAGGGGCCGAGAAAACCACTGTCTCATGGGGCCGGACACTCAGGGTCAGGGGAAAATCCAGTATATATCTGGTGATATCTCGGGTGCTATTAGAGATAGCGCAATAAAACAAAGCGAATTGTCTGCAGGAGGCCCAAGCGCATGAATCTGTGAAGCAGGAACGACCTCGGACCTCCAGGGGCCGAGAAACTTACAGATTTTCGGTGTCCGTCACCCAAAGTCATGTAAAAATCCAGCATATGTCTGGTGATATCTCGGGTGCTATTAGATATAGCGCAATAAATCAAAGTGCATTGTCTGTATGAGGCCCTGGCGCATGAATCTGTGCAGCGGGAATGACCTCGGACCACCAGGGGCCGAGAAAACCACCGTCTCATGGGGCCGGACACACAGGGGCAGGGAAAAATCCAATATATATCTGGTGATATCTCGGGTGCTATTACAGACAGCCCAATAAATCAAAGTGCATTGTCTGTAGGATGCCCTTGCGCATGAATCCGGCCAGCGGGAACGACCTCGGACCACCAGGGGCCGAGAAAACCACCGTCTCATGGGGCCGGACTGTCAGGTTCAGGGAAAAATCCAATATATATCTGGTGATATCTCGGGTGCTTTTAGGGATAGCGCAATAAACCAAAGTGATTTATCTGCAGGAGGCCCTGGCGCATGAATCTGGGCAGCGGGAACGACCTCGGACCACCAGGGGCCGAGACAAGCACCGTCTCATGGGGCCGGACACACAGGGGCCGGGAAAAATCCAATATATATCTGGTGATATCTCGGGTGCTATTAGAGATAGCGCAATAAACCAAAGTGATTTATCTGCAGGAGGCCCTGGCGCATGAATCTGTTCAGCAGGAACGACATCGGACCACCAGGGGCCGAGAAAATTACAGATTTTCGGTATCCGTCACACAAAGTCATGTAAAAATCCAGCATATATCTGGTGATATCTCGGGTGCTCTTAGATATAGCGCAATAAATCAAAGTGCATTGTCTGCAGGAGGCCCTGTCGCATGAATCTGTGCAGCGGTATCTACCTCGGACCACCAGGGTCCGAGAAAATCACCGACACATGGGGCCGTGCACTCAGGGTCAGGGAAAAATCAAATATATATCTGGTGATATCTCGGGTGCTTTTAGGGATAGCGCTATAAACCAAAGTGATTTATCTGCAGGAGGCCCTGGCGCATGAATCTGGGCAGCGGGAACGACCTCGGACCACCAGGGGCCGAGACAAGCACCGTCTCATGGGGCCGGACACACAGGGGCAGGGAAAAATCCTATATATATCTGGTGATATCTGGGGTGCTATTAGAGATAGCGCAATAAACCAAAGTGAATTATCTGCAGGAGGCCCGGGCGCATGAATCTGTGCAGCGGGAACGACCTCGGACCACCAGGGTCCGAGAAAATCACCGACACATGGGGCCGGGCACTCTGATTCAGGGAAAAATCCAACATATATCTGGTGATATCTCGGGTTCTATTACAGATAGCGCGATAAATCAAAGTGCATTGTCTTTAGGAGGCCCGGGCGCATGAATCTGGCCAGCGGGAACGACCTCGGACCACCAGGGGCCGAGAAAACCACCGTCTCATGGGGCCGGACACTCAGTGTCAGGGGAAAATCCAATATATATCTGGTGATATCTCGGGTGCTATTACAGACAGCCCAATAAATCAAAGTGCATTGTCTGTAGGAGGCCCTGGCGCATGAATCCGGCCAGCGGGAACGACCTCGGACCACCAGGGGCCGAGAAAACCACCGTCTCATGGGGCCGGACTGTCAGGTTCAGGGAAAAATCCAATATATATCTGGTGATATCTCGGGTGCTTTTAGGGATAGCGCAATAAACCAAAGTGATTTATCTGCAGGAGGCCCTGGCGCATGAATCTGGGCAGCGGGAACGACCTCGGACCACCAGGGGCCGAGACAAGCACCGTCTCATGGGGCCGGACACACAGGGGCCGGGAAAAATCCAATATATATCTGGTGATATCTCGGGTGCTATTAGAGATAGCGCAATAAACCAAAGTGATTTATCTGCAGGAGGCCCTGGCGCATGAATCTGTTCAGCAGGAACGACATCGGACCACCAGGGGCCGAGAAAATTACAGATTTTCGGTATCCGTCACACAAAGTCATGTAAAAATCCAGCATATATCTGGTGATATCTCGGGTGCTCTTAGATATAGCGCAATAAATCAAAGTGCATTGTCTGCAGGAGGCCCTGTCGCATGAATCTGTGCAGCGGTATCTACCTCGGACCACCAGGGTCCGAGAAAATCACCGACACATGGGGCCGTGCACTCAGGGTCAGGGAAAAATCAAATATATATCTGGTGATATCTCGGGTGCTTTTAGGGATAGCGCTATAAACCAAAGTGATTTATCTGCAGGAGGCCCTGGCGCATGAATCTGGGCAGAGGGAACGACCTCGGACCACCAGGGGCCGAGACAAGCACCGTCTCATGGGGCCGGACACACAGGGGCAGGGAAAAATCCTATATATATCTGGTGATATCTCGGGTGCTATTAGAGATAGCGCAATAAACCAAAGTGAATTATCTGCAGGAGGCCCGGGCGCATGAATCTGTGCAGCGGGAACGACCTCGGACCACCAGGGTCCGAGAAAATCACCGACACATGGGGCCGGGCACTCTGATTCAGGGAAAAATCCAACATATATCTGGTGATATCTCGGGTTCTATTACAGATAGCGCGATAAATCAAAGTGCATTGTCTTTAGGAGGCCCGGGCGCATGAATCTGGCCAGCGGGAACGACCTCGGACCACCAGGGGCCGAGAAAACCACCGTCTCATGGGGCCGGACACTCAGTGTCAGGGGAAAATCCAATATATATCTGGTGATATCTCGGGTGCTATTACAGACAGCCCAATAAATCAAAGTGCATTGTCTGTAGGAGGCCCTGGCGCATGAATCCGGCCAGCGGGAACGACCTCGGACCACCAGGGGCCGAGAAAACCACCGTCTCATGGGGCCGGACTGTCAGGTTCAGGGAAAAATCCAATATATATCTGGTGATATCTCGGGTGCTTTTAGGGATAGCGCAATAAACCAAAGTGATTTATCTGCAGGAGGCCCTGGCGCATGAATCTGGGCAGCGGGAACGACCTCGGACCACCAGGGGCCGAGACAAGCACCGTCTCATGGGGCCGGACACACAGGGGCCGGGAAAAATCCAATATATATCTGGTGATATCTCGGGTGCTATTAGAGATAGCGCAATAAACCAAAGTGATTTATCTGCAGGAGGCCCTGGCGCATGAATCTGTTCAGCAGGAACGACATCGGACCACCAGGGGCCGAGAAAATTACAGATTTTCGGTATCCGTCACACAAAGTCATGTAAAAATCCAGCATATATCTGGTGATATCTCGGGTGCTCTTAGATATAGCGCAATAAATCAAAGTGCATTGTCTGCAGGAGGCCCTGTCGCATGAATCTGTGCAGCGGTATCTACCTCGGACCACCAGGGTCCGAGAAAATCACCGACACATGGGGCCGTGCACTCAGGGTCAGGGAAAAATCAAATATATATCTGGTGATATCTCGGGTGCTTTTAGGGATAGCGCTATAAACCAAAGTGATTTATCTGCAGGAGGCCCTGGCGCATGAATCTGGGCAGAGGGAACGACCTCGGACCACCAGGGGCCGAGACAAGCACCGTCTCATGGGGCCGGACACACAGGGGCAGGGAAAAATCCTATATATATCTGGTGATATCTCGGGTGCTATTAGAGATAGCGCAATAAACCAAAGTGAATTATCTGCAGGAGGCCCGGGCGCATGAATCTGTGCAGCGGGAACGACCTCGGACCACCAGGGTCCGAGAAAATCACCGACACATGGGGCCGGGCACTCTGATTCAGGGAAAAATCCAACATATATCTGGTGATATCTCGGGTTCTATTACAGATAGCGCGATAAATCAAAGTGCATTGTCTTTAGGAGGCCCGGGCGCATGAATCTGGCCAGCGGGAACGACCTCGGACCACCAGGGGCCGAGAAAACCACCGTCTCATGGGGCCGGACACTCAGTGTCAGGGGAAAATCCAATATATATCTGGTGATATCTCGGGTGCTATTACAGACAGCCCAATAAATCAAAGTGCATTGTCTGTAGGAGGCCCTGGCGCATGAATCTGTGCAGCAGGAACGACCTCAGACCACCAGGGGCCGAGAAAACCACCGTCTCATGGGGCCGGACACTCAGGGTCAGGGGAAAATCCAATATATATCTGGTGATATCTCGGGTGCTATTAGAGATAGCGCAATGAACCAAACGGAATTATCTGCAGGAGGACCTGGCGAATGAATCTGTGCAGCGGGAACGACCTCGGACCTCCAGGGGCCGAGAAAACCACTGTCTCATGGGGCCGGACACTCAGGGTCAGGGAAAAATCCAATATATATCTGGTGATATCTCGGGTGCTATTAGAGATAGCGCAATAAATCAAAGTGCACTTGTCCGTAGGAGGCCCTTGCGCATGAATCTGTTCAGCAGGAACGACATCGGACCACCAGGGGCCGAGAAAATTACAGATTTTCGGTATCCGTCACCCAAAGTCATGTAAAAATCCAGCATATATCTGGTGATATCTCGGGTGCTATTAGATATAGCGCAATAAATCAAAGGGCATTTTCTGCAGGAGGCCCTAGCGCATGAATCTGTGCAGCGGGAACGACCTCGGACCACCAGGGGTCGACGAAATCATCGTCTCATGGGGCCGGACTGTCAGGTTCAGGGAAAAATCCAATATATATCTGGTGATATCTCGGGTGCTTTTAGGGATAGCGCAATAAACCAAAGTGATTTATCTGCAGGAGGCCCTGGCGCATGAATCTGGGCAGCGGGAACGACCTCGGACCACCAGGGGCCGAGACAAGCACCGTCTCATGGGGCCGGACACACAGGGGCAGGGAAAAATCCAATATATATCTGGTGATATCTCGGGTGCTATTAGAGATAGCGCAATAAACCAAAGTGATTTATCTGCAGGAGGCCCTGGCGCATGAATCTGTTCAGCAGGAACGACATCGGACCACCAGGGGCCGAGAAAATTACAGATTTTCGGTATCCGTCACACAAAGTCATGTAAAAATCCAGCATATATCTGGTGATATCTCGGGTGCTCTTAGATATAGCGCAATAAATCAAAGTGCATTGTCTGCAGGAGGCCCTGTCGCATGAATCTGTGCAGCGGTATCTACCTCGGACCACCAGGGTCCGAGAAAATCACCGACACATGGGGCCGTGCACTCAGGGTCAGGGAAAAATCAAATATATATCTGGTGATATCTCGGGTAGTATTAGAGATATCGCAATAAACCAAAGTGAATTATCTGCAGGAGGCCCTGCCACATGCATCTGTGCAGCGGGAATGACCTCGGACCACCAGGGTCCGAGAAAACCACCGACTCATGGGGCCGGACACTCAGGGTCAGGGAAAAATCAAATATATATCTGGTGTTATCTCGGGTGCTTTTAGGGATAGCGCTATAAACCAAAGTGATTTATCTGCAGGAGGCCCTGGCGCATGAATCTGGGCAGCGGGAACGACCTCGGACCACCAGGGGCCGAGACAAGCACCGTCTCATGGGGCCGGACACACAGGGGCAGGGAAAAATCCTATATATATCTGGTGATATCTCGGGTGCTATTAGAGATAGCGCAATAAACCAAAGTGAATTATCTGCAGGAGGCCCGGGCGCATGAATCTGTGCAGCGGGAACGACCTCGGACCACCAGGGTCCGAGAAAATCACCGACACATGGGGCCGGGCACTCTGATTCAGGGAAAAATCCAACATATATCTGGTGATATCTCGGGTTCTATTACAGATAGCGCGATAAATCAAAGTGCATTGTCTTTAGGAGGCCCGGGCGCATGAATCTGGCCAGCGGGAACGACCTCGGACCACCAGGGGCCGAGAAAACCACCGTCTCATGGGGCCGGACACTCAGTGTCAGGGGAAAATCCAATATATATCTGGTGATATCTCGGGTGCTATTACAGACAGCCCAATAAATCAAAGTGCATTGTCTGTAGGAGGCCCTGGCGCATGAATCTGTGCAGCAGGAACGACCTCAGACCACCAGGGGCCGAGAAAACCACCGTCTCATGGGGCCGGACACTCAGGGTCAGGGAAAAATCTAATATATATCTGGTGATATCTCGGGTGCTATTACAGATCGCGCAATAAATCAAAGTGCATTGTCTGTAGGAGGCCCTTGCGCATGAATCCGGCCAGCGGGAACGACCTCGGACCACCAGGGGCCGAGAAAACCACCGTCTCATGGGGCCGGACTGTCAGGGTCAGGGAAAAATCCAATATATATCTGGTGATATCTCGGGTGCTATTAGAGATAGCGCAGTAAACCAAAGTGAGTTATCTGCAGGAGGCCCGGGCGCATGAATCTGTGCAGCGGGAACGACCTCGGACCACCAGGAGCCGAGAAAATTACAGATTTTCGATATCCGTCACCCAAAGTCATGTAAAAATCCAGCATATATATGGTGCTTTCTCGGGTGCTATTACAGATATCGCAATAAATCAAAGTGCATTGTCTGTAGGAGGCCCTGGCGCATGAATCTGGGCAGCGGGAACGACCTCGGACCACCAGGGGCCGAGAATACCACCGTCTCATGGGGCCGGACACTCAGGGTCAGGGGAAAATCCAATATATATCTGGTGATATCTCGGGTGCTATTAGAGATAGCCCAATAAACCAAAGCGAATTACCTGCAGGAGGCCGTGGTGCATGCATCTGTGCAGCGGGATCGACCTCGCACCACCAGGGGCCGAGAAAACCACCGTCTGATGGGGCCGGACACTCAGGGTCAGGGGAAAATCCAATATATATCTGGTGATATGTCGGGTGCTATTAGAGATAGAGCAATAAATCAAAGTGCATTGTCCGTAGGAGGCCCTTGCGCATGAATCTGTGCAGCAGGAACGACATCGCACCACAAGGGGATAAGAAAATTACAGATTTTCGGTATCCGTCACCCAAAGTCATGTAAAAATCCAGCATATGTCTGGTGATATCTCGGGTGCTATTAGATGTAGCGCAATAAATCAAAGTGCATTGTCTGTAGGAGGCCCTGGCGCATGCATCTGTGCAGCGGGAATGACCTCGGACCACCAGGGGCCGATAAAACCACCGTCTCATGGGGCCGGACACTCAGGGTCAGGGGAAAATCCAGTATATATCTGGTGATATCTCGGGTGCTATTAGAGATAGCGCAATAAACCAAAGTGAATTATCTGCAGGAGGCCCTGGCGCATGCATCTGTGCAGCGGGATCGACCTCGGACCACCAGGGGCCGAGAAAACCACCGTCTGATGGGGCCGGACACTCAGGGTCAGGGGAAAATCTAATATATATCTGGTGATATCTCGGGTGCTATTACAGATCGCGCAATAAATCAAAGTGCATTGTCTGTAGGAGGCTCTTGCGCATGAATCCGGCCAGCGGGAACGACCACGGACCACCAGGGGCCGAGACAACCACCGTCTCATGGTGCCGGACACGCAGGGTCAGGGAAAAATCCAATATATATCTGGTGATATCTCGGGTGCTTTTAGGGATAGCGCAATAAACCAAAGTGATTTATCTGTAGGAGGCCCTGCCGCATGAATCTGGGCAGCGGGAACGACCTCGGACCACGAGGGGCCGAGACAAGCACCGTCTCATGGGGCCGGACACACAGGGGCAGGGAAAAATCCAATATATATCTGGTGATATCTCGGGTGCTATTACAGACAGCCCAATAAATCAAAGTGCATTGTCTGTAGGAGGCCCTGGCGCATGAATCTGTGCAGCGGGAACGACCTCAGACCACCAGGGGCCGAGAAAACCACCGTCTCATGGGGCCGGACACTCAGAGTCAGGGAAAAATCTAATATATATCTGGTGATATCTCGGGTGCTATTACAGATCGCGCAATAAATCAAAGTGCATTGTCTGTAGGAGGCCCTTGCGCATGAATCCGTCCAGCGGGAACGACCTCGGACCACCAGGGGCCGAGAAAACCACCGTCTCATGGGGCCGGACTGTCAGGGTCAGGGAAAAATCCAACATATATCTGGTGATATCTCGGGTGCTATTAGAGATAGCGCAATAAACCAAAGTGAGTTATCTGCAGGAGGCCCGGGCGCATGAATCTGTGCAGCGGGAACGACCTCGGACCACCAGGAGCCGAGAAAACCACCGTCTCATGGGGCCGGACTGTCAGGGTCAGGGAAAAATCCTATATATATCTGGTGATATCTCGGGTGCTATTATAGATAGCGCAATAAATCAAAGTGCATTGTCCGTAGAAGGCCCTGGCGCAAGAATCTGGGCGGCGGGAACGACCTCGTACCACCAGGGGCCGAGAAAACCACCGTCTCATGGGGCCGGACACTCAGGCTCAGGGGAAAATCCAGTATATATCTGGTGATATCTCGGGTGCTATTACAGATCGCGCAATAAATCAAAGTGCATTGTCTGTAGGAGGCCCTTGCGCATGAATCCGGCCAGCGGGAACGACCTCGGACCACCAGGGGCCGAGAAAACCACCGTCTCATGGGGCCGGACTGTCAGGGTCAGGGAAAAATCCAATACATATCTGGTGATATCTCGGGTGGTATTAGAGATAGCGCAATAAACCAAAGTGAGATATCTGCAGGAGGCCCGGGCGCATGAATCTGTGCAGCGGGAACGACCTCGGACCACCAGGAGCCGAGAAAACCACCGTCTCATGGGGCCGGACTGTCAGGGTCAGGGGAAAATCCTATATATACCTGGTGATATCTCGGGTGCTATTATAGATAGCGCAATAAATCAAAGTGCATTGTCCGTAGGAGGCCCTGGCGCATGATTCTGGGCGGCGGGAACGACCTCGGACCACCAGGGGCCGAGAAAACCACCGTCACATGAGGCCGGACACTCAGGGTCAGGGGAAAATCCAGTATATATCTGGTGATATCTCGGGTGCTATTAGAGATTGCGCAATAATGCAAAGTAAATTATCTGCAGGAGGCCCTGGCGCATGCATCTGGGCAGCGGGAACGACCTCGGACTACCAGAGGCCGGGAAAACCACCATCTCATGGGGCCGGACACTCAGGGTCAGGGGAAAATCCAATATATATCTGGTGATATCTCGGGTGCTATTAGAGATAGCGCAATAAACCAAAGTGAATTACCTGCAGGACTCCCTGGCGCATGCATCTGTGCAGCGGGAACGACCACGGATCACCAGGGACCGAGAAAACCACCGTCTCATGGGGCCGGACAGTCATAGTCGGGGAAAAATCCAATATATATCTGGTGATATCTCGCGTGCTATTAGAGATAGCGCAATAAATCAAAGTGCATTGTCCGTAGGAGGCCCTTGCGCATGAATCTGTGCAGCAGGAACGACATCGCACCACCAGGGGATGAGGAAATTACAGATTTTCGGTATCCGTCACCCAAAGTCATGTAAAAATCCAGCATATGTCTGGTGATATGTCGGGTGCTATTAGATATAGCGCAATAAATCAAAAGTGCATTGTCTGCAGGAGGCACTGGCGCATGTATCTGTGCAGCGGGAATGACCTCGGACCACCAGGGGCCGAGAAAACCACCGTCTCATGGGGCCGGACACTCAGGGTCAGGGAAAAATCAAATATATATCTGGTGATATCTTGGGTAGTATTAGAGATATCGCAATAAACAAAAAGTGAATTATCTGCAGGAGGCCCTGGCGCATGCATCTGGGCAGCGGGAACGACCTCGGACCACCAGGGGCCGGGAAAACCACCATCTCATGGGGCCGGACACTCAAGGTCAGGGAAAAATCCAATACATATCTGGTGATATCTCGGGTGCTTTTAGGGATAGCGCAATAAACCAAAGTGATTTATCTGCAGGAAACCCTGGCGCATGAACCTGGACAGCGGGAACGACCTCGGACCACCAGGGGCCGAGAAAACCACAGTCTCATGAGGCCGGACACTCAGGTTCAGGGGAAAATCCAGTATATATCTGGTGATATCTCGGGTGCTATTAGAGATAGCGCAATAAACCAGATTGAATTATTTGCAGGAGGCCCTGGCGCATGCATCTGTGCAGCGGGAGCGGCCTCGGACCACCAGGGGCCGAGAAATCCACCGTCTCATGGGGCCGGACACTCAGGGTCAGGGAAAAATCAAATATATATCTGGTGATATCTCGGGTGCTATTAGAGATAGCGCAATAAATCAAAGTGGATTGTCTGGAGGAGGCCCTTGCGCATGAATCTGTGCAGCGGGAACGACCTCGGACCACTAGGGGCCGAGAAAACCACTGTCTCATGGGGCCGGACACACAGGGTCAGGGAAAAATCCAATATATTTCTGGTGATATCTTGGGTGCTATTACAGATAGCCCAATACATCAAAGTGGACTGTCTGTAGGAAGCCCAGGCGCATGAATCTGTGCAGCGGGAACGACCTCGGACCACCAGGGGCCGAGAAATCCACCGTCTCATGGGGCCGGACACTCAGGGTCAGGGAAAAATCAAATATATATCTGGTGATATCTCGGGTGCTATTAGAGATAGCGCAATAAATCAAAGTGGATTATCTGGAGGAGGCCCTTGCGCATGAATCTGTGCAGCGGGAACGACCTCGGACCACCAGGGGCCGAGAAAACCACTGTCTCATGGGCCCGGACACACAGGGTCAGGGAAAAATCCAATATATTTCTGGTGATATCTTGGGTGCTATTACAGATAGCCCAATACATCAAAGTGGATTGTCTGTAGGAGGCCCAGGCGCATGAATCTGTGCAGCGGGAACGACCTCGGACCACCCGGGGCCGAGAAAACAACTGTCACGTGGGGCCGGACACTCAGGGTCAGGGGAAAATCCAATGTATATATCTGGTGATATCTCGGGTGCTATTAGAGATAGCGCAATAACCCAAAGTGAATTATCTGCAGGAGGCCCGGGCGCATGTATCTGTGCAGCGGGAACGACATCGGACCACCAGGGGCCGAGAAAACCACTGTCTCATGGGGCCGGACGCTCAGGCTCAGGGGAAAATCCAGTATATATCTGGTGATATCTCGGGTGCTATTAGAGATAGCGCAATTAAACAAAGTGAATTATCTGCAGGAGGCCCTGGCGCATGAATCTGTGCAGCGCGAACGACCTCGGACCACCAGGGGCCGAGAAAACCACCGTCTCATGGGGCCGGACGCTCAGGGTCAGCGAAAAATCCAGGATACATCTGGTGATATCTCGGTTGCTATTACAGATAGCGCAGTAAATCAAAGTGCGTTGTTTGCAGGAGGCCCTGGCGCATGAATCTGGGCAGCGGGAACGACCTCGGACCACCAGGGGCCGAGAAAACCACCGTCGCATGGGGCCGGACGCTCAGGGTCAGGAAAAATCCAATATATAACTGGAGATATCTCGGGTGCTATTAGAGATAGCGCAATAAACCAAAGTGAATTATCTGCTGGAGGCCCTGGCGCATGCATCTGTGCAGCGGGATCGACCACGGACCACCAGGGGCCGAGAAAACCACCGTCTCATGGGGCCGGACACTCAGGTTCAGGGAAAAATCCAATATATATCTGGTGATATCTCGGGTGCTATTAGAGATAGCGCAATAAACCAAAGTGAGTTATCTGCACATGGCCCTGGCGCATGATTCTGTGCAGCGGGAACGACCACGGACCACCAGGGGCCGCGAAAACCACCGTCTCATGGGGCCGGACACTCAGGGTCAGGGAAAAATCCAATATATATCTGGTGATATCTCGGGTGCTATTAGAGTTAGCGCAATAAACCAAAGTGGATTATCTGCAGGAGGCCCTGGCGAATGAATCTGTGCAGCGGGAGCGACCACGGACCACCAGGTGCCGAGACAACCACCGTCTCATGGTGCCGGACAGTCAGGGTCAGGGAATAATCCAATATTTATCTGGTGATATCTCGGGTGCTATTAGAGATAGCGCAATAAATCAAAGTGCTATTGTCCGTAGGAGGCCCTTGCGCATGAATCTGTTCAGCAGGAACGACATCGGTCCACCAGGGGCCGAGAAAATTACAGATTTTCGGTATCCGTCACCCAAAGTCATGTAAAAATCCAGCATATATCTGGTGATATCTCGGGTGCTATTAGATATAGCGCAATAAATCAGTGTGCATTGTTTGCAGGAGGCCCTGGCGCATGAATCTGTGCAGCGGTATCTACCTCGGACCACCAGGGTCCGCGAAAATCACCGACACATGGGGCCGGGCACTCAGGTGCAGGGAAAAATCCAACATATATCTGGTGGTATCTCGGGTTCTATTACAGATAGCGCGATAAATCAAAGTGCATTGTCTGCAGGAGGCCCTGGCACATGCATCTGTGCAGCGGGAATGACCTCGGACCACCGGGGTCCGAGAAAACCACCGTCTCATGGGGCCGGACACTCAGGGTCAGGGAAAAATCAAATATATATCTGGTGATATCTCGGGTAGTATTAGAGATATCGCAATAAACCAAAGTGAATTATCTGCAGGAGGCCCTGGCGCATGCATCTGGGCAGCGGGAACCACCTCGGACCACCAGAGGCCGGGAAAACCACCATCTCATGGGGCCGGACACTCAGGGTCAGGGGAAAATCCAATATATATCTGGTGATATCTCGGGTGCTATTAGAGATAGCGCAATAAACCAAAGTGAATTATCTGCAGGAGGCCCTGGCGCATGCATCTGTGCAGCGGGAGCGACCTAGGACCACCAGAGGCCGGGAAAACCACCATCCCATGGGGCCGGACACTCAGGGTCAGGGGAAAATCCAATATATATCTGGTGATATCTCGGGTAGTATTAGAGATATCGCAATAAACCAAAGTGAATTATCTGCAGGAGGCGCTGGCGCATGCATCTGGGCAGCGGGAACGACCTCGGACCACCAGAGGCCGGGAAAACCACCATCTCATGGGGCCGGACACTCAGGGTCAGGGGAAAATCCAATATATATCTGGTGATATCTCGGGTGCTATTAGAGATAGCGCAATAAACCAAAGTGAATTATCTGCGGGAGGCCCTGGCGCATGCATCTGTGCAGCGGGAGCGACCTCGGACCACCAGGGGCCGAGAAATCCACCGTCTCATGGGGCCGGACACTCAGGGTCAGGGAAAAATCAAATATATATCTGGTGATATCTCGGGTGCTATTAGAGATAGCGCAATAAATCAAAGTGGATTGTCTGGAGGAGGCCCTTGCGCATGAATCTGTGCAGCAGGATCGACCTCGGACCACCAGAGGCCGGGAAAACCACCGTCTCATGGGGCCGGACACTCAGGGTCAGGGGAAAATCCAATATATATCTGGTGATATCTCGGGTGCTATTACAGATAGCGCAATAAATCAAAGTAAATTATCTGCAGGGGGCCCTGGCGCATGAATCTGTGCAGCGGGAGCGACCTCGGACCACCAGGGGCCGAGAAAACCACCGTCTCATGGGGCCGGACACTCAGGGTCTGGGAAAAATCCAATATATATCCGGTGATATCTCGGGTGCTATTACAGATAGCGCAATAAATCAAAGTGCATTGTCTGTAGGAGGCCCTGGCGCATGAAGCGGTGCAGCGGGAACGACCTCGGACCACCAGGGGCCGAGAAAATCAGCGTCTCATGGGGTCGGACAGTCAGGGTCAGGGAGAAATCCTATATATATATCTGGCGATATCTCGGGTGCTATTAGAGATAGCGCAATAAATCAAAGTAAATTATCTGCAGGGGGTCCTGGCGCATGAATCTGTGCAGCGGGAACGACCTCGGACCACCAGGGGCCGAGAAGACCACCGTCTCATGGGGCCGGGCGCTCAGGGTCAGCGAAAAATCCAGGATATATCTGGTGATATCTCGGTTGCTATTACAGATAGCGCAGTAAATCAAAGAGCGTTGCTTGTAGGAGGCCCTGGCGCATGAATCTGGGCAGCGGGAACGACCTCGGACCACCAGGGGCCGAGAAAACCACCGTCTCATGGGGCCGGACGCTCAGGGTCAGGAAAAATCCAATATATAACTGGTGATATCTCGGGTGCTATTAGAGATAGCGCAATAAACCAATGTGAATTATCTGCAGGAGACCCTGGCGCATGCATCTGTGCAGCGGGATCGACCACGGACCACCAGGGGCCGGGAAAACCACCGTCTCATGGGGCCGGACACTCAGGTTCAGGGAAAAATCCAATATATATCTGGTGATATCTCGGGTGCTATTAGAGATAGCGCAATAACCCAAAGTGAATTATATGCAGGAGGCCCGGGCGCATGAAGCTGTACAGCGGGAACGACCTCGGACCCCCAGGGGCCGAGAAAACCACTGTCTCATGGGGCCGGACACTCAGGGTCAGAGGAAAATCCAGTATATATCTGGTGATATCTCGGGTGCTATTAGAGATAGCGCAATAAACCAAAGTGGATTATCTGCAGGAGGCCCTGGCGAATGAATCTGTGCAGCGGGAGCGACCACGGACCACCAGGGGACGAGACAACCACCGTCTCATGGTGCCGGACACTCAGGGTCAGGGAAAAATCCAATATATATCTCGTGATATCTCGGGAGCTATTAGAGATAGCGCAATAAATCAAAGTGCAATTGTCCGTAGGAGGCCCTTGCGCATGAATCTGTTCAGCAGGAACGACATCGGTCCACCAGGGGCGAGAAAATTACAGATTTTCGGTATCCGTCACCCAAAGTCATGTAAAAATCCAGCATATATCTGGTGATATCTCTGGTGCTATTAGATATAGCGCAATAAACCAATGTGCATTGTCTGCAGGAGGCCCTGGCGCATGAATCTGTGCAGCGGTATCTACCTCGGACCACCAGGGTCCGAGAAAATCACCGACACATGGGGCCGGGCACTCAGGTTCAGGGAAAAATCCAACATATATGTGGTGATATCTCGGGTTCTATTACAGATAGCGCGATAAATCAAAGTGCATAGTCTACAGGAGGCCCTGGCACATGCATCTGTGCAGCGGGAATGACCTCGGACCACCGGGGTCCGAGAAAACCACCGTCTCATGGGGCCGCACACTCAGAGTCAGGGAAAAATCAAATATATATCTGGTGATATCTCGGGTAGTATTAGAGATATCGCAATAAACCAAAGTGGATTGTCTGGAGGAGGCCCTTGCGCATGAATCTGTGCAGCGGGAACGTCCTCGGACCTCCAGGGGCTGAGACAACCACCGTCTCAAGGGGCCGGACACTCAGGGTCAGGGAAAAATCCAATATATATCTGGTGATATCTTGGGTGCTATTAGAGATAGCGCAATAAACCAAAGTGAATTATCTGCAGGAGGCCCTGGCGAATGAATCTGTGCAGCGGGAACGACCTCGGACCACCAGGGGCCGAAAAAACCACCGTCTCATGGGGCCGGGCGCTCAGGGTCAGCGAAAAATCCAGGATATATCTGGTGATATCTCGGTTGCTATTACAGATAGCGCAGTAAATCAAAGTCCGTTGTTTGTAGGAGGCCCTGGCGCATGAATCTGGGCAGCGGGAACGACCTCGGACCACCAGGGGCCGAGAAAACCACCGTCTCATGGGGCCGGACGCTCAGGGTCAGGAAAAATCCAATATATAACTGGTGATATCTCGGGTGCTATTAGAGATAGCGGAATAAACCAATGTGAATTATCTGCAGGAGGCCCTGGCGCATGCATCTGTGCAGCGGGATCGACCACGGACCACCAGGGGCCGGGAAAACCATCGTCTCATGGTGCCGGACACCCAAGGTAATGTAAAAATGCAGCATATATCTGGTGATATCTCGGGTGCTATTAGAGATAGCGCGATAAATCAAAGTGCATTGTCTGCAGGAGGCCCTGGCGCATGCATCTGTGCAGCAGCAACGACGTCGGAACACCAGGGGCCAAGAAAATTACAGATTATCGGTATGCGTCACCCAAGGTCATGTAAAAATCCAGGATATATCTGGTGATATCTCGGTTGCTATTACAGATAGCGCAGTAAATCAAAGTGCGTTGTTTGTAGGAGGCCCTGGCGCATGAATCTGGGCAGCGGGAACGACCTCGGAACACCAGGGGCCGAGAAAACCAGCGTCACATGGGGCCGGACGCTCAGGGTCAGGAAAAATCCAATATATAACTGGTGATATCTCGGGTGCTATTCGAGATAGCGCAATAAACCAATGTGAATTATCTGCAGGAGGCCCTGGCGCATGCATCTGTGCAGCGGGATCGACTACGGACCACCAGGGGCCGAGAAAACCACCGTCTCATGGGGCCGGACACTCAGGTTCAGGGAAAAATCCAATATATATCTGGTGATATCTCGGGTGCTATTAGAGATAGCGCAATAAACCAAAGTGAATTATCTGCGGATGGCCCTGGCGCATGATTCTGTGCAGCGGGAACGACCTCGGACCACCAGGGGCCGCGAAAACCACCGTCTCATGGGGCCGGACACTCAGGGTCAGGGAAAAATCCAATATATATCTGGTGATATCTCGGGTGCTATTAGAGATAGCGAAATTAACCAAAGTGGATTATCTGCAGGAGGCCCTGGCGAATGAATCTGTGCAGCGGGAGCGACCACGGACCACCAGGGGCCGAGACAACCACCGTCTCATGGTGCCGGACACTCAGGGTCAGGGAAAAATCCAATATATATCTGGTGATATCTCGGGTGCTATTAGAGATAGCGCAATAAATCAAAGTGCAATTGTCCGTAGGAGGCCCTTGCGCATGAATCTGTTCAGCAGGAACGACATCGGTCCACCAGGGGCCGAGAAAATTACAGATTTTCGGTATCCGTCACCCAAAGTCATGTAAAAATCCAGCATATATCTGGTGATATCTCTGGCGCTATTAGATATAGCGCAATAAACCAATGTGCATTGTCTGCAGGAGGCCCTGGCGCATGAATCTGTGCAGCGGTATCTACCTCGGACCACCAGGGTCCGAGAAAATCACCGACACATGGGGCCGGGCACTCAGGTTCAGGGAAAAATCCAACATATATGTGGTGATATCTCGGGTTCTATTACAGATAGCGCGATAAATCAAAGTGCATAGTCTGCAGGAGGCCCTGGCACATGCATCTGTGCAGCGGGAATGACCTCGGACCACCGGGGTCCGAGAAAACCACCGTCTCATGGGGCCGGACACTCAGGGTCAGGGAAAAATCAAATATATATCTGGTGATATCTCGGGTAGTATTAGAGATATCGCAATAAACCAAAGTGGATTGTCTGGAGGAGGCCCTTGCGCATGAATCTGTGCAGCGCGAACGTCCTCGGATCTCCAGGGGCTGAGACAACCACCGTCTCATGGGGCCGGACACTCAGGGTCAAGGTAAAATCCAATATATATCTGGTGATATCTCGGGTGCTATTAGAGATAGCGCAATAAATCAAAGTAAATTATCTGCAGGGGGCCCTGGCGCATGAATCTGTGCAGCGGGAGCGACCTCGGACCACCAGGGGCCGAGAAAACCACCGTCTCATGGGGCCGGACACTCAGGGTCAGGGGAAAATCCAATATATATCTGGTGATATCTCGGGTGCTATTAGAGATAGCGCAATATATCAAAGTGCATTGTCTGTAGGAGGCCCTGGCGCATGAATCTGTGTAGCGGGATCGACCTCGGACCACCGGGGGCCGAGAAAATCACCGTCTCATGGGGCCGGACTGTCAGGGTCAGGGAAAAATCCAATATATATCTGCTAATATCTCGGGTGCTATTAGAGATAGCGCAATAAATCAAAGTGAATTATATGCAGGGGGCCCTGGCGCATGAATCTGTGCAGCGGGATCGACCTCGGACCACCAGAGACCGAGAAAACCATCGTCTCATGGGGCCGGACACTCAGGGTCAGGGGAAAATCCAATATATATATGGTGATATCTCGGGTGCTATTACAGACAGCGCAATATATCAATGTGCATTGTCTGTAGGAGGCCCTGGCGCATGTATCTGTGCAGCGGGAACGACCTCGGACCACCAGGTGCCGAGAAAACCACCGTCTCATGGGGCCCGACACTCAGGGTCAGGGGAAAATCCAATATATATCTGGTGATATCTCGGGTGCTATTACAGACAGCGCAATAATTCAATGTGCATTGTCTGTAGGAGGCCCTGGCGCATGTATCTGTGCAGCGGGAACGACCTCGGACCACCAGGGGCCGAGAAAACTACCGTCTCATGGGGCCAGACACCCAGGGTCAGGGAAAAATCCAACATATATCTGGTGATATCTCGGGTGCTATTAGAGATAGCGCAATAATCCAATGTGAATTATATATAGCAGGCCCTGGCGCATGAATCTGTGCAGCGGGAACGACCTCGGACCACCAGGGGCCGAGAAAACCACCGTCTCATGGGGCCGGACACTCAGGGTCAGGGGAAAAATCCAATATATATGTGGTGATATCTCGGGTGCTATTACAGATAGCGCAATAAACCAAAGTGCATTGTCTGTAGGAGGCCCTGGCGCATGAATCTGTGCAGCGGGAACGACCTCGGGCCCCCAGGGGTCGAGAAAACCACCGTCTCATGGGGCCGGACACTCAGGGTCAGTGTAAAATAAAATATATATCTGGTGATGTCTCGGGTGCTATTACAGATAGCGCAATAAATCAAACTGCATTGTCTGTAGGAGGCCCTGACGCATGAACCTGTGCAGCGGGAACGACCTTGGACCACCAGGGGCCGAGAAAACCACCGTCTCATGGGGCCCGACACTCAGGGTCAGGGAAAAATCCAACATATATCTGGTGATATCTCGGGTGCTATTACAGACAGCGCAATAAATCAACGTGCATTGTCTGTAGGAGGCCCTGGCGCATGTATCTGTGCAGCGGGAACGACCCCGGACCACCAGGGGCCGAGAAAACTACCGTCTCATGGGGCCAGACACCCAGGGTCAGGGAAGAATCCAATATAAATCTGGTGATATCTCGGGTGCTATTACAGATAGCGCAATAAATCAAAGTGCATTGTCTGTAGGAGGCCATGGCGCATGAATCTGTGCAGCGGGAACGACCTCGGACCACAAGGGGTCGAGAAAACCACCGTCTCATGGGGCCCGACACTCAGCGTCAGGGGAAAATCCAATATATATCTGGTGATATCTCGGGTGCTATTACAGATAGCGCAATAAATCAAAGTGCATTGTCTGTAGGAGGCCCTGGCGCATGGATCTGTGTAGCGGGATCGACCTCGGACCACCGGGGGCCGAGAAAATCACCGTCTCATGGGGCCGGACTGTCAGGGTCAGGGAAAAATCCAATATATAACTGGTGATATCTCGGGTGCTATTACAGATAGCGCAATAAACCAAAGTGCATTGTCTGTAGGAGGCCCTGGCGCATGAATCTGTGCAGCGGGAACGACCTCGGGCCCCCAGGGGTCGAGAAAACCACCGTCTCATGGGGCCGGACACTCAGGGTCAGTGTAAAATAAAATATATATCTGGTGATGTCTCGGGTGCTATTACAGATAGCGCAATAAATCAAACTGCATTGTCTGTAGGAGGCCCTGACGCATGAACCTGTGCAGCGGGAACGACCTTGGACCACCAGGGGCCGAGAAAACCACCGTCTCATGGGGCCCGACACTCAGGGTCAGGGAAAAATCCAACATATATCTGGTGATATCTCGGGTGCTATTACAGACAGCGCAATAAATCAACGTGCATTGTCTGTAGGAGGCCCTGGCGCATGTATCTGTGCAGCGGGAACGACCCCGGACCACCAGGGGCCGAGAAAACTACCGTCTCATGGGGCCAGACACCCAGGGTCAGGGAAGAATCCAATATATATATGGTGATATCTCGGGTGCTATTACAGATAGCGCAATAAATCAAAGTGCATTGTCTGTAGGAGGCCCTGGCGCATGTATCTGTGCAGCGGGAACGACCTCGGACCACCAGGTGCCGAGAAAACCACCGTCTCATGGGGCCCGACACTCAGGGTCAGGGGAAAATCCAATATATATCTGGTGATATCTCGGGTGCTATTACAGACAGCGCAATAATTCAATGTGCATTGTCTGTAGGAGGCCCTGGCGCATGTATCTGTGCAGCGGGAACGACCTCGGACCACCAGGGGCCGAGAAAACTACCGTCTCATGGGGCCAGACACCCAGGGTCAGGGAAAAATCCAACATATATCTGGTGATATCTCGGGTGCTATTAGAGATAGCGCAATAATCCAATGTGAATTATATATAGCAGGCCCTGGCGCATGAATCTGTGCAGCGGGAACGACCTCGGACCACCAGGGGCCGAGAAAACCTCCGTCTCATGGGGCCGGACACTCAGGGTCAGGGGAAAAATCCAATATATATGTGGTGATATCTCGGGTGCTATTACAGATAGCGCAATAAACCAAAGTGCATTGTCTGTAGGAGGCCCTGGCGCATGAATCTGTGCAGCGGGAACGACCTCGGGCCCCCAGGGGTCGAGAAAACCACCGTCTCATGGGGCCGGACACTCAGGGTCAGTGTAAAATAAAATATATATCTGGTGATGTCTCGGGTGCTATTACAGATAGCGCAATAAATCAAACTGCATTGTCTGTAGGAGGCCCTGACGCATGAACCTGTGCAGCGGGAACGACCTTGGACCACCAGGGGCCGAGAAAACCACCGTCTCATGGGGCCCGACACTCAGGGTCAGGGAAAAATCCAACATATATCTGGTGATATCTCGGGTGCTATTACAGACAGCGCAATAAATCAACGTGCATTGTCTGTAGGAGGCCCTGGCGCATGTATCTGTGCAGCGGGAACGACCCCGGACCACCAGGGGCCGAGAAAACTACCGTCTCATGGGGCCAGACACCCAGGGTCAGGGAAGAATCCAATATAAATCTGGTGATATCTCGGGTGCTATTACAGATAGCGCAATAAATCAAAGTGCATTGTCTGTAGGAGGCCATGGCGCATGAATCTGTGCAGCGGGAACGACCTCGGACCACAAGGGGTCGAGAAAACCACCGTCTCATGGGGCCCGACACTCAGCGTCAGGGGAAAATCCAATATATATCTGGTGATATCTCGGGTGCTATTACAGATAGCGCAATAAATCAAAGTGCATTGTCTGTAGGAGGCCCTGGCGCATGGATCTGTGTAGCGGGATCGACCTCGGACCACCGGGGGCCGAGAAAATCACCGTCTCATGGGGCCGGACTGTCAGGGTCAGGGAAAAATCCAATATATAACTGGTGATATCTCGGGTGCTATTACAGATAGCGCAATAAACCAAAGTGCATTGTCTGTAGGAGGCCCTGGCGCATGAATCTGTGCAGCGGGAACGACCTCGGGCCCCCAGGGGTCGAGAAAACCACCGTCTCATGGGGCCGGACACTCAGGGTCAGTGTAAAATAAAATATATATCTGGTGATGTCTCGGGTGCTATTACAGATAGCGCAATAAATCAAACTGCATTGTCTGTAGGAGGCCCTGACGCATGAACCTGTGCAGCGGGAACGACCTTGGACCACCAGGGGCCGAGAAAACCACCGTCTCATGGGGCCCGACACTCAGGGTCAGGGAAAAATCCAACATATATCTGGTGATATCTCGGGTGCTATTACAGACAGCGCAATAAATCAACGTGCATTGTCTGTAGGAGGCCCTGGCGCATGTATCTGTGCAGCGGGAACGACCCCGGACCACCAGGGGCCGAGAAAACTACCGTCTCATGGGGCCAGACACCCAGGGTCAGGGAAGAATCCAATATAAATCTGGTGATATCTCGGGTGCTATTACAGATAGCGCAATAAATCAAAGTGCATTGTCTGTAGGAGGCCATGGCGCATGAATCTGTGCAGCGGGAACGACCTCGGACCACAAGGGGTCGAGAAAACCACCGTCTCATGGGGCCCGACACTCAGCGTCAGGGGAAAATCCAATATATATCTGGTGATATCTCGGGTGCTATTACAGATAGCGCAATAAATCAAAGTGCATTGTCTGTAGGAGGCCCTGGCGCATGGATCTGTGTAGCGGGATCGACCTCGGACCACCGGGGGCCGAGAAAATCACCGTCTCATGGGGCCGGACTGTCAGGGTCAGGGAAAAATCCAATATATAACTGGTGATATCTCGGGTGCTATTACAGATAGCGCAATTAATCAAAGTGCATTGTCTGTAGGAGGCCCAGGCGCATGAATCAGTGCAGCGGGATCGACCTCGGACCACCAGGGGCCGAGAAAACCACCGACACATGGGGCCGGACACTCAGGGTCGGGGAAAAATTCAATATATCTCTGGTGATATCTCGGGTGCTATTAGAGATAGCGCAATAAACCAAAGTGCATTGTCTGTAGGAGGCCCTGGCGCATGAATCTTTGCAGCGGGATCGACCTCCGACCAACAGGGGCCGAGAAAACCGCCGACACATGGGGCCGGACACTCAGGGTCGGGGAAAAATTCAATATATCTCTGGTGATATCTCGGGTGCTATTAGAGATAGCGCAATAAACCAAAGTGAATTGTCTGCAGTAAGCTTTGGCGCATGCATCTGTGCAGCGGGATCGACTACGGACCACCAGGGGCCGAGAAAACCACCGTCTCATGGGGCCGGACACTCAGGGTCAGGGAAAAATCCAATATATATCTGGTGATATCTCGGGTGCTATTACAGCTAGCGCAATAAATCAAAGTGCATTGTCTGTAGGAGGCCCTGGCGCATTAATCTGTGCAGCGGGAACGACCTCGGACCACCAGGGGCCGAGAAAACCACCGTCTCATGGGGCCCGACACTCAGGGTCAGGGGAAAATCCAATATATATCTGGTGATATCTCGGGTGCTATTACAGACAGCGCAATAAATCAATGTGCATTGTCTGTAGGAGGCCCTGGCGCATGAATCTCTGCAGCGGGAACGACCTCGGACCACCAGGGGCCGAGAAAACTACCGTCTCATGGGGCCGGACACCCAGGGTCAGGGAAGAATCCAACATATATCTGGTGATATCTCGGGTGCTATTAGAGATAGCGCAATAAACTAAAGTGAATTATATATAGCAGGCCCTGGCGCATGAATCTGTGCTGCGGGAATGACCTCGGACCACCAGGGGCCGAGAAAACTACCGTCTCATGGGGCCGGACACCCAGGGTCAGGGAAAAATCCAACATATATATGGTGATATCTCGGGTGCTATTACAGATAGCGCAATAAATCAAAGTGCATTGTCTGCAGGAGGCCCTGGCGCATGAATCTATGCAGCGGGATCGACCTCGGACCACCAGGGGCCGAGAAAACTACCGTCTCATGGGGCCGGACACTCAGGGTCAGGGAAAAATCCAATATATATCTGGTGATATCGAGGGTTCTCTTACAGATAGCGCACTAAACCAAAGTGAATTATCTGCAGCGGGCCCTGGGGCATGAATCTGTGCAGCGGGAACGACAACGGACCACCAGGGGCCGAGAAAACCACCGACACATGGCGCCGGACACCCAATGTCATGTAAAAACCCAGGATGTATCTGATGATATCTCGGGTGCTATTAGAGATAGCGCAATAAATAAAAGTGCATTGTCTGCGGGACGCCCTGGCGCATGAATCTGTGCAGCACGAGCGACCTTGGACCACCAGGGGCCGAGAAAACCACAGTCTCATGGGGTCGGAGACTCAGGGTCAGGGAAAAATCCAATATATATCTGGTGATATCTCGGGCGCTATCACAGATAGCGCAATAAATCAAAGTGCATTGTCTGCAGGTCGCCCTGGCGCATGAATCTGTGCAGCGGGATCGACCTCGGACCACCAGGGGCCGTGAAAACTACCGTCTCATGGGGCCGGACACTCAGGGTCAGGGAAAAATCCAATATATATCTGGTGATATCTCGGGTGCTATTAGAGATAGCGCACTAAACCAAAGTAAATTATCTGCAGGAGGCCCTGGCGCATGGATCTGTGCAGCGGGATCAACCTCGGACCACGATGGACCGAGAATACCATCGGCACATGGCGCCGGACTGTCAGAGTCATGGAAAAATCCAATATATATCTGGTGATATCTCGGGTGCTATTAGAGATAGCGAAATAAATCAAAGTGCATTGTTTGCAGGAGACCCTGGCGCATGAATCTGTGCAGCGGGAACGGCCTCGGACCACAAGGGACCGAGAAAACCACCGTCTCATGCGATCGGACACTCAGGGTCGGGGGAAAATCCAACATATATGTGGTGATATCTCAGGTGCTATTAGAGATGGCGCAATAAACCAAAGGGCATTGTCTGTAGGAGGCCCTGGCGCATGAATCCGTGCAGCGGGAACGACCTCGGACCACCAGGGGCCGAGAAAACCACCGTCTCATGGGGTCAGGGAAAAATCCAATATAAATCTGGTGATATCTCGGGCGCTATTACAGATAGCGCAATACATCAAAATGCATTGTCTGCAGGAGGCCCTGGCGCATGGATCTGTGCAGCGCGATCGACCTCGGACCACGAGGGACCGAGAAAACCATCGACACATGGCAACGGACTGCCAGGGTCAAGGAAAAATCCAATATATATTTGGTGATATCTCGGGTGCTATTAGAGATAGCGAAATAAATCAAAGTGCATTGTCTGCAGCAGGCCCTAGCGCATGAATCTGTGCAGCGGGAACGACCTCGGACCACCAGGGGCCGAGAAAACCACCCTCTCATGGGGTCGGACTGTCAGGGTCAGGGAAAAATCCAATATATATGTGGTGATATCTCAGGTGCTATTAGAGATAGCGCAATAAACCAAAGTGCATTGTCTGTAGGAGGCCCTGGCGCATGAATCTGTGCAGCGGGGACGACCTCGGACCACCAGGGGCCGAGAAAACCACCGTCTCATGGGGTCGGAGACTCAGGGTCAGGGAAAAATCCAATATAAATCTGGTGATATCTCGGGTGCTATTACAGATAGCGCAATAAATCAAAGTCCATTGTCTGCAGGAGGCCCTGGCGCATGGATCTGTGCAGCGGGATCGACCTCGGACCAGGATGGACCGAGAATACCATCGGCACATGGCGCCGGACTGTCAGAGTCAAGGAAAAATCCAATATATATCTGGTGATATCTCGGGTGCTATTAGAGATAGCGAAATAAATCAAAGTGCATTGTTTGCAGGAGTCCCTGGCGCATGAATCTGTGCAGCGGGAACGACCTCGGACCACCAGGGGCCGAGAAAACCACCGTCTCATGGGGTCGGACACTCAGGGTCAGGGAAAAATCCAATATATCTCTGGTGATATCTCGGGTGCTATTAGAGATAGCGCAATAAAACAAAGTGCATTGTCTGTAGGAGGCCCTGGCGCATGAATCTGTGCAGCGGGAACGACCTCGGACCACCAGGGGCCGAGAAAACCACCGTCTCATGGGGTCGGAGACTCAGGGTCAGGGAAAAATCCAATATAAATCTGGTGATATCTCGGGCGCTATCACAGATAGCGCAATAAATCAAAGTGCATTGTCTGCAGGAGGCTCTGGCGCATGGATCTGTGCAGTGGGAACGACCTCGGACCACCAGGGGCCGAGAAAACTACAGTCTCATGGGGCCGGACACTCAGGGTCAGGGGAAAATCCAATATATATCTAGTGATATCTCGGGTGCTATTACAGATAGCGCAATAAATCAAAGTGCATTGTCTGTAGGAGGCCCTGGCGCATGAGTCTGTGCAGTGGGATCGACCTCGGACCACCAGGGGCCCAGATAACCACCGATACATGGCGACGGACACTCAGGGTCGGGGAAAAATTCAATATATATCTGGTGATATCTCGTGTGCTATTAGAGATAACGCAATAAATCAAAGTGCATTGTCTACAGGAAGCCCTGGCGCATGAATCTGTTCAGCGGGATCGACCTCAGACCACCAGGGTCCGAGAAAACCACCGTCTCATGGAGTCGGACACTCAGGGTCAGGGAAAAATCCAATATATATCTGGTGATATCTCGGGTCCTATTACAGATAGCGCAATAAATCAAAGTGCATTGTCTGTAGGAGGCCCTGGCGCATGAATCTGTGCAGCGGGAACGACCTAGGACCAACAGGGTCCGAGAGAACTACCGTCTCATGGGGCCGAACTGTCAGGGTCAGGGAAAAATACAATATATATCGGGTGATATCTCCGGTGCTATTAGAGAGAGCGCAATAAACCAAAGTGCATTGTCTGCAGGACGCCCTGGCGCATGAATCTGTGCAGCGGGATCGACCTCGGACCACCAGGGGCCGTGAAAACTACCGTCTCATGGGGCCGGACACTCAGGGTCAGGGAAAAATCCAATATATATCTGGTGATATCTCTGGTGCTATTAGAGACGGCGCAATAAACCAAGGTGCATTGTCTGTAGTAGGCACTGGCGAATGAATCTGTGCAGCAGGAACGACCTCGGACCACCAGGCGCCGAGAAAATTACAGATATTCGGAATCCGTCACCCAAGGTCATGTAAAAATCCAGCATATATCTGGTGATATCTCGGGTGCTATTAGAGATAGCGCAATAAACCAAAGTGCATTGTCTGTAGGAGGCCCTGGCGCATGAATCTTTGGTAGCGGGATCGACCTCGGACCACGAGGGACCGAGAAAATCATCAACACATGGGGCCGGACACTCAGGGTCAGGGAAAATCCAATATCTATCTGGTGATATCTCGGGTGCTATTATAGATAGAACAATAAATCAAAGTGCATTGTCTGTAGGAGGCCCTGGCGAATGAATCTGTGCAGCGGGATCGACCTCGGACCACCAGGGGCCGAGAAAATTACAGATATTCGGAATCCGTCACCCAAGTTCATGTAAAAATCCAGCATATATCTGGTGATATCTCGGGTGCTATTACAGATAGCGCAATAAACCAAAGTGAATTGTCTGCAGGAGGCCCTGGCGCATGCATCTGTGCAGCGGGAACGACCTCGGACCACCAGGGGCCGAGAAAACCACCGTCTCATGGGGCCGGACACTCAGGGTCAGGGGAAAATTCAATATATATCTGGTGATATCTCGGGTGCTATTACAGATAGCGCAATAAATCAAAGTGCATTGTCTGTAGGAGGCCCTGGCGCTTGAATCTGTGCAGCGGGAACGACCTCGGACCACCTGGGGCCGAGAAAACCACAGTCTCATGGGGCCGGGCACTCAGGGTCAGGGGAAAATCCAATATATATCTGGTGATATCTCGGGTCCTATTACAGATAGCGCAATAAATCAAAGTGCATTGTCTGTAGGAGGCCGTGGCGCAAGAAGCTGTGCAGCGGGAACGACCTCGGACCACCAGGGGTCGAGAAAACCACCGTCTCATGGGGCCGGACACTCAGGGTCAGGGGAAAATGCAATATATATCTGGTGATATCTCGGGTGCTATTACAGATAGCGCAATAAATCAAAGTGCATTGTCTGTAGGAGGCCCTGGCGCATGAATCTGTGCAGCGGGAACGACCTCGGACCACCGGGGGCCGAGAAAACCACCGTCTCATGGGGCCGGACACTCAGGGTCAGGGAAAAATCCAATATATATCTGGTGATATCTCGGGTGCTATTAGAGATAGCGCAATAAACCAAAGTGAGTTATCTGCAGGAGGCCCTGGCGGCTGAATCTGTGCAGCGGGAACGACCTCGGACCACCAGGGGCCGAAAAAACCACAGTCTCATGGGGCCGGACACTCAGGGTCGGGGGAAAATCCAATATATATCTGTTGATATCTCGGGTGCTATTACAGATAGCGAAATAAACCAAAGTGAATTATCTGCAGGAGGCCCTGGCGCATGAATCTGTGCAGCGGAAACGACCTCGGTCCACCAGGGGCCGAGAAAACCGCCGTCTCATGGGGCTGGACACTCAGGGAGAGGGAAATATCCAATATATATCTGGTGATATCTCGGGTGCTATTACAGATAGCGCAATAAATCAAAGTGCATTGTCTGTAGGAGGCCGTGGCGCATGAATCTGTGAAGCGGGAACGACCTCGGACAACCAGGGGCCGAGAAAACCACCGTCTCATGGGGCCGGACACTCAGGGTCAGGGAAAAATCCAATATATATCTGGTGATATCTCGGGTGCTATTAGAGATAGCGCAATAAACCAAAGTGAGTTATCTGCAGGAGGCCCTGGCGCCTGAATCTGTGCAGCGGGAACGACCTCGGACCACCAGGGGCCGCGAAAACCACCGTCTCATGGGGCCGGACACTCAGGGTCAGGGGAAAATGCAATATATATCTGGTGATATCTCGGGTGCTATTACAGATAGCGCAGTAAATCAAAGTGCATTGTCTGTAGGAGGCCCTGGCGCATGAATCTGTGCAGCGGGAACGACCTCGGACCACCAGGGGCCGAGAAAACCACCGTCTCATGGGGCCGGAAACTCAGGTTCAGGGAAAAATCCAATATATATCTGGTGATATCTCGGGTGCTATTAGAGATAGCGCAATAAACTAAAGTGAGTTATCTGCAGGAGGCCCTGGCGCCTGAATCTCTGCAGCGGGAACGACCTCGGACCACCAGGGGCCGAAAAAACCACAGTCTCATGGGGCCGGACACTCAGGGTCAGGGGAAAATCCAATATATATCTGGTGATATCTCGGGTGCTATTACAGATAGCGCAATAAATCAAAGTGCATTGTCTGTAGGAGGCCCTGGCGCATGAATCTGTGCAGCGGGAACGACCTCGGACAACAAGGGGCCGAGAAAACCACCGTCTCATGGGGCCGGACACTCAGGGTCAGGGAAAAATCCAATATATATCTGGTGATATCTCGGGTGCTATTAGAGATAGCGCAATAAACCAAAGTGAGTTATCTGCAGGAGGCCCTGGCGCCTGAATCTGTGCAGCGGGAACGACCTCGGACCACCAGGGGCCGAAAAAACCACAGTCTCATGGGGCCGGACACTCATGGTCCGGGGAAAATCCAATATATATCTGGTGATATCTCGGGTCCTATTACAGATAGCGCAATAAATCAAAGTGCATTGTCTGTAGGAGGCCGTGGCGCATGAATCTGGGAAGCGGGAACGACCTCGGACCACCAGGGGCCGAGAAGACCACCGTCTCATGGGGCCGGCCACTCAGGGTCAGGGGAAAATCCAATATATATCTGGTGATATCTCGGGTGCTATTACAGATAGCGCAATAAATCAAAGTGCATTGTCTGTAGGAGGCCCTGGCGCATGAATCTGTGCAGCGGGAACGACCTCGCACCACCAGGGGCCGAGAAAACCACCGTCTCATGGGGCCGGACACTCAGGGTCAGGGAAAAATCCAATATATATCTGGTGATATCTCGGGTGCTATTAGAGATAGCGCAATAAACCAAAGTGAGTTATCTGCAGGAGGCCCTGGCGCCTGAATCTGTGCAGCGGGAACGACCTCGGACCACCAGAGGCCGAGAAAACCACCGTCTCATGGGGCCGGACACTCAGGGTCAGGGGAAAATCCAATATATATGTGGTGATATCTCGGGTGCTATTAGAGATAGCGCAATATACCAAAGTGAATTATCTGCAGGAGGCCCTGGCGCATAAATCTGGGCAGCGGGAACGACCTCGGACCACCAGGGGCCGAGAAGACCACCGTCCCATGGGGCCGGCCACTCAGGGTCAGGGGAAAATCCAATATATATCTGGTGATATCTCGGCTGCTATTACAGATAGCGCAATAAATCAAAGTGCATTGACTGTAGGAGGCCCTGGCGCATGAATCTGTGCAGCGGGAACGACCTCGGACCACCAGGGGCCGAGACAACCAACGTCTCATGGGGCCGGACACTCAGGGTCAGGGAAAAATCCAATATATATCTGGTGATATCTCGGGTGCTATTAGAGATAGCGCAATAAACCAAAGTGAGTTATCTGCAGGAGGCCCTGGCGCCTGAATCTGTGCAGCGGGAACGACCTCGGACCACCAGGGGCCGAGAAAACCACCGTCTCATGGGGCCGGACACTCAGTGTCAGGGGAAAATCCAATATATATCTGGTGATATCTCGGGTGCTATTAGAGATAGCGCAATATACCAAAGTGAATTATCTGCAGGAGGCCCTGGCGCATGAATCTGGGCAGCGGGAACGACCTCGGACCACCAGGGGCCGAGAAGACCACCGTCTCATGGGGCCGGCCACTCAGGGTCAGGGGAAAATCCAATATATATCTGGTGATATCTCGGGTGCAATTAGAGATAGCGCAATAAGTCAAAGGGAATTATCCGCAGGAGGCCCTGGCGCATGCATCTGTGCAGCGGGAACGACCTCCGACCACCAGGGGCCGAGAAATCGTCCGTCTCATGGGGCCGGACACTCAGGGTCTGGGAAAAATCCAATATATATCCGGTGATATCTCGGGTGCTATTACAGATAGCGCAATAAATCAAAGTGCATTGTCTGTAGGAGGCCCTGGCGCATGAAGCGGTGCAGCGGGAACGACCTCGGACCACCAGGGGCCGAGAAAATCAGCGTCTCATGGGGTCGGACAGTCAGGGTCAGGGAGAAATCCTATATATATATCTGGTGATATCTCGGGTGCTATTAGAGATAGCGCAATAAATCAAAGTAAATTATCTGCAGGGGGTCCTGGCGCATGAATCTGTGCAGCGGGAACGACCTCGGACCACCAGGGGCCGAGAAAACCACCGTCTCATGGGGCCGGACACTCAGGGTCTGGGAAAAATCCAATATATATCCGGTGATATCTCGGGTGCTATTACAGATAGCGCAATAAATCAAAGTGCATTGTCTGTAGGAGGCCCTGGCGCATGAATCGGTGCAGCGGGAACGACCTCGCACCACCAGGGGCCGAGAAGACCACCGTCTCATGGGGCCGGCCACTCAGGGTCAGGGGAAAATCCAATATATATCTGGTGATATCTCGGGTGCTATTAGAGATAGCGCAATAAACTAAAGTGAGTTATCTGCAGGAGGCCCTGGCGCCTGAATCTCTGTAGCGGGAACGACCTCGGACCACCAGGGGCCGAAAAAACCACAGTCTCATGGGGCCGGACACTCAGGGTCAGGGGAAAATCCAATATATATCTGGTGATATCTCGGGTGCTATTACAGATAGCGCAATAAATCAAAGTGCATTGTCTGTAGGAGGCCCTGGCGCATGAATCTGTGCAGCGGGAACGACCTCGGACAACAAGGGGCCGAGAAAACCACCGTCTCATGGGGCCGGACACTCAGGGTCAGGGAAAAATCCAATATATATCTGGTGATATCTCGGGTGCTATTAGAGATAGCGCAATAAACCAAAGTGAGTTATCTGCAGGAGGCCCTGGCGCCTGAATCTGTGCAGCGGGAACGACCTCGGACCACCAGGGGCCGAAAAAACCACAGTCTCATGGGGCCGGACACTCATGGTCCGGGGAAAATCCAATATATATCTGGTGATATCTCGGGTCCTATTACAGATAGCGCAATAAATCAAAGTGCATTGTCTGTAGGAGGCCGTGGCGCATGAATCTGGGAAGCGGGAACGACCTCGGACCACCAGGGGCCGAGAAGACCACCGTCTCATGGGGCCGGCCACTCAGGGTCAGGGGAAAATCCAATATATATCTGGTGATATCTCGGGTGCTATTACAGATAGCGCAATAAATCAAAGTGCATTGTCTGTAGGAGGCCCTGGCGCATGAATCTGTGCAGCGGGAACGACCTCGCACCACCAGGGGCCGAGAAAACCACCGTCTCATGGGGCCGGACACTCAGGGTCAGGGAAAAATCCAATATATATCTGGTGATATCTCGGGTGCTATTAGAGATAGCGCAATAAACCAAAGTGAGTTATCTGCAGGAGGCCCTGGCGCCTGAATCTGTGCAGCGGGAACGACCTCGGACCACCAGAGGCCGAGAAAACCACCGTCTCATGGGGCCGGACACTCAGGGTCAGGGGAAAATCCAATATATATGTGGTGATATCTCGGGTGCTATTAGAGATAGCGCAATATACCAAAGTGAATCATCTGCAGGAGGCCCTGGCGCATAAATCTGGGCAGCGGGAACGACCTCGGACCACCAGGGGCCGAGAAGACCACCGTCCCATGGGGCCGGCCACTCAGGGTCAGGGGAAAATCCAATATATATCTGGTGATATCTCGGCTGCTATTACAGATAGCGCAATAAATCAAAGTGCATTGACTGTAGGAGGCCCTGGCGCATGAATCTGTGCAGCGGGAACGACCTCGGACCACCAGGGGCCGGGACAACCACCGTCTCATGGGGCCGGACACTCAGGGTCAGGGAAAAATCCAATATATATCTGGTGATATCTCGGGTGCTATTAGAGATAGCGCAATAAACCAAAGTGAGTTATCTGCAGGAGGCCCTGGCGCCTGAATCTGTGCAGCGGGAACGACCTCGGACCACCAGGGGCCGAGAAAACCACCGTCTCATGGGGCCGGACACTCAGTGTCAGGGGAAAATCCAATATATATCTGGTGATATCTCGGGTGCTATTAGAGATAGCGCAATATACCAAAGTGAATTATCTGCAGGAGGCCCTGGCGCATGAATCTGGGCAGCGGGAACGACCTCGGACCACCAGGGGCCGAGAAGACCACCGTCTCATGGGGCCGGCCACTCAGGGTCAGGGGAAAATCCAATATATATCTGGTGATATCTCGGGTGCAATTAGAGATAGCGCAATAAGTCAAAGGGAATTATCTGCAGGAGGCCCTGGCGCATGCATCTGTGCAGCGGGAACGACCTCGGACCACCAGGGGCCGAGACAACCACCGTCTCATGGGGCCGGACACTCAGGGTCAGGGAAAAATCCAATATATATCTGGTGATATCCCGGGTGCTATTTCAGATAGCGCAATAAATCAAAGTGCATTGCCTGTAGGAGTCCCTGGCGCATGAATCTGTGCAGCGGGAACGACCTCCGACCACCAGGGGCCGAGAAATCGTCCGTCTCATGGGGCCGGACACTCAGGGTCTGGGAAAAATCCAATATATATCCGGTGATATCTCGGGTGCTATTACAGATAGCGCAATAAATCAAAGTGCATTGTCTGTAGGAGGCCCTGGCGCATGAAGCGGTGCAGCGGGAACGACCTCGGACCACCAGGGGCCGAGAAAATCAGCGTCTCATGGGGTCGGACAGTCAGGGTCAGGGAGAAATCCTATATATATATCTGGCGATATCTCGGGTGCTATTAGAGATAGCGCAATAAATCAAAGTAAATTATCTGCAGGGGGTCCTGGCGCATGAATCTGTGCAGCGGGAACGACCTCGGACCACCAGGGGCCGAGAAGACCACCGTCTCATGGGGCCGGCCACTCAGGGTCAGGGGAAAATCCAATATATATCTGGTGATATCTCGGGTGCTATTAGAGATAGCGCAATAAACTAAAGTGAGTTATCTGCAGGAGGCCCTGGCGCCTGAATCTCTGCAGCGGGAACGACCTCGGACCACCAGGGGCCGAAAAAACCACAGTCTCATGGGGCCGGACACTCAGGGTCAGGGGAAAATCCAATATATATCTGGTGATATCTCGGGTGCTATTACAGATAGCGCAATAAATCAAAGTGCATTGTCTGTAGGAGGCCCTGGCGCATGAATCTGTGCAGCGGGAACGACCTCGGACAACAAGGGGCCGAGAAAACCACCGCCTCATGGGGCCGGACACTCAGGGTCAGGGAAAAATCCAATATATATCTGGTGATATCTCGGGTGCTATTAGAGATAGCGCAATAAACCAAAGTGAGTTATCTGCAGGAGGCCCTGGCGCCTGAATCTGTGCAGCGGGAACGACCTCGGACCACCAGGGGCCGAAAAAACCACAGTCTCATGGGGCCGGACACTCATGGTCCGAGGAAAATCCAATATATATCTGGTGATATCTCGGGTCCTATTACAGATAGCGCAATAAATCAAAGTGCATTGTCTGTAGGAGGCCGTGGCGCATGAATCTGGGAAGCGGGAACGACCTCGGACCACCAGGGGCCGAGAAGACCACCGTCTCATGGGGCCGGCCACTCAGGGTCAGGGGAAAATCCAATATATATCTGGTGATATCTCGGGTGCTATTACAGATAGCGCAATAAATCAAAGTGCATTGTCTGTAGGAGGCCCTGGCGCATGAATCTGTGCAGCGGGAACGACCTCGCACCACCAGGGGCCGAGAAAACCACCGTCTCATGGGGCCGGACACTCAGGGTCAGGGAAAAATCCAATATATATCTGGTGATATCTCGGGTGCTATTAGAGATAGCGCAATAAACCAAAGTGAGTTATCTGCAGGAGGCCCTGGCGCCTGAATCTGTGCAGCGGGAACGACCTCGGAAAACCAGAGGCCGAGAAAACCACCGTCTCATGGGGCCGGACACTCAGGGTCAGGGGAAAATCCAATATATATGTGGTGATATCTCGGGTGCTATTAGAGATAGCGCAATATACCAAAGTGAATTATCTGCAGGAGGCCCTGGCGCATGAATCTGGGCAGCGGGAACGACCTCGGACCACCAGGGGCCGAGAAGACCACCGTCCCATGGGGCCGGCCACTCAGGGTCAGGGGAAAATCCAATATATATCTGGTGATATCTCGGCTGCTATTACAGATAGCGCAATAAATCAAAGTGCATTGCCTGTAGGAGTCCCTGGCGCATGAATCTGTGCAGCGGGAACGACCTCCGACCACCAGGGGCCGAGAAAACGTCCGTCTCATGGGGCCGGACACTCAGGGTCAGTGAAAAATCCAATATATATCTGGTGATATCTCGGGTGCTATTACAGATAGCGCAATAAATTAAAGTGCATTGTCTGTAGGAGGCCCTGGCGCATGAATCGGTGCAGCGGGAACGACCTCGGACCACCAGGGGCCGAGACAACCACCGTCTCATGGGGCCGGACACTCAGGGTCTGGGAAAAATCCAATATATATCCGGTGATATCTCGGGTGCTATTACAGATAGCGCAATAAATCAAAGTGCATTGTCTGTAGGAGGCCCTGGCGCATGAAGCGGTGCAGCGGGAACGACCTCGGACCACCAGGGGCCGAGAAAATCAGCGTCTCATGGGGTCGGACAGTCAGGGTCAGGGAGAAATCCTATATATATATCTGGTGATATCTCGGGTGCTATTAGAGATAGCGCAATAAATCAAAGTAAATTATCTGCAGGGGGTCCTGGCGCATGAATCTGTGCAGCGGGAACGACCTCGGACCACCAGGGGCCGAGAAAACCACCGTCTCATGGGGCCGGACACTCAGGGTCTGGGAAAAATCCAATATATATCCGGTGATATCTCGGGTGCTATTACAGATAGCGCAATAAATCAAAGTGCATTGTCTGTAGGAGGCCCTGGCGCATGAATCGGTGCAGCGGGAACGACCTCGCACCACCAGGGGCCGAGAAGACCACCGTCTCATGGGGCCGGCCACTCAGGGTCAGGGGAAAATCCAATATATATCTGGTGATATCTCGGGTGCTATTAGAGATAGCGCAATAAACTAAAGTGAGTTATCTGCAGGAGGCCCTGGCGCCTGAATCTCTGCAGCGGGAACGACCTCGGACCACCAGGGGCCGAAAAAACCACAGTCTCATGGGGCCGGACACTCAGGGTCAGGGGAAAATCCAATATATATCTGGTGATATCTCGGGTGCTATTACAGATAGCGCAATAAATCAAAGTGCATTGTCTGTAGGAGGCCCTTGCGCATGAATCTGTGCAGCGGGAACGACCTCGGACAACAAGGGGCCGAGAAAACCACCGTCTCATTGGGCCGGACACTCAGGGTCAGGGAAAAATCCAATATATATCTAGTGATATCTCGGGTGCTATTAGAGATAGCGCAATAATCCAAAGTGAGTTATCTGCAGGAGGCCCTGGCGCCTGAATCTGTGCAGCGGGAACGACCTCGGACCACCAGGGGCCGAAAAAACCACAGTCTCATGGGGCCGGACACTCATGGTCCGGGGAAAATCCAATATATATCTGGTGATATCTCGGGTCCTATTACAGATAGCGCAATAAATCAAAGTGCATTGTCTGTAGGAGGCCGTGGCGCATGAATCTGGGAAGCGGGAACGACCTCGGACCACCAGGGGCCGAGAAGACCACCGTCTCATGGGGCCGGCCACTCAGGGTCAGGGGAAAATCCAATATATATCTGGTGATATCTCGGGTGCTATTACAGATAGCGCAATAAATCAAAGTGCATTGTCTGTAGGAGGCCCTGGCGCATGAATCTGTGCAGCGGGAACGACCTCGCACCACCAGGGGCCGAGAAAACCACCGTCTCATGGGGCCGGACACTCAGGGTCAGGGAAAAATCCAATATATATCTGGTGATATCTCGGGTGCTATTAGAGATAGCGCAATAAACCAAAGTGAGTTATCTGCAGGAGGCCCTGGCGCCTGAATCTGTGCAGCGGGAACGACCTCGGACCACCAGAGGCCAAGAAAACCACCGTCTCATGGGGCCGGACACTCAGGGTCAGGGGAAAATCCAATATATATGTGGTGATATCTCGGGTGCTATTAGAGATAGCGCAATATACCAAAGTGAATTATCTGCAGGAGGCCCTGGCGCATGAATCTGGGCAGCGGGAACGACCTCGGACCACCAGGGGCCGAGAAGACCACCGTCCCATGGGGCCGGCCACTCAGGGTCAGGGGAAAATCCAATATATATCTGGTGATATCTCGGCTGCTATTACAGATAGCGCAATAAATCAAAGTGCATTGTCTGTAGGAGGCCCTGGCGCATGAATCTGTGCAGCGGGAACGACCTCGGACCACCAGGGGCCGAGACAACCACCGTCTCATGGGGCCGGACACTCAGGGTCAGGGAAAAATCCAATATATATCTGGTGATATCTCGGGTGCTATTAGAGATAGCGCAATAAACCAAAGTGAGTTATCTGCAGGAGGCCCTGGCGTCTGAATCTGTGCAGCGGGAACGACCTCGGACCACCAGGGGCCGAGAAAACCACCGTCTCATGGGGCCGGAAACTCAGGTTCAGGGAAAAATCCAATATATATCTGGTGATATCTCGGGTGCAATTAGAGATAGCGCAATAAGTCAAAGGGAATTATCTGCAGGAGGCCCTGGCGCATGCATCTGTGCAGCGGGAACGACCTCGGACCACCAGGGGCCGAGACAACCACCGTCTCATGGGGCCGGACACTCAGGGTCAGGGAAAGATCCAATATATATCTGGTGATATCCCGGGTGCTATTTCAGATAGCGCAATAAATCAAAGTGCATTGCCTGTAGGAGTCCCTGGCGCATGAATCTGTGCAGCGGGAACGACCTCCGACCACCAGGGGCCGAGAAAACGTCCGTCTCATGGGGCCGGACACTCAGGGTCAGTGAAAAATCCAATATATATCTGGTGATATCTCGGGTGCTGTTACAGATAGCGCAATAAATTAAAGTGCATTGTCTGTAGGAGGCCCTGGCGCATGAATCTGTGCAGCGGGAACGACCTCGGACCACCAGGGGCCGAGACAACCACCGTCTCATGGGGCCGGACAGTCAGGGTCAGGGAGAAATACTATATATATATCTGGTGATATCTCGGGTGCTATTAGAGATAGCGCAATAAATCAAAGTAAATTATCTGCAGGGGGTCCTGGCGCATGAATCTGTGCAGCGGGAACGACCTCGGACCACCAGGGGCCGAGAAAACCACCGTCTCATGGGGCCGGACACTCAGGGTCTGGGAAAAATCCAATATATATCCGGTGATATCTCGGGTGCTATTACAGATAGCGCAATAAATCAAAGTGCATTGTCTGTAGGAGGCCCTGGCGCATGAATCGGTGCAGCGGGAACGACCTCGCACCACCAGGGGCCGAGAAGACCACCGTCTCATGGGGCCGGCCACTCAGGGTCAGGGGAAAATCCAATATATATCTGGTGATATCTCGGGTGCTATTAGAGATAGCGCAATAAGCCAAAGGGAATTATCTGCAGGAGGCCCTGTCGCATGCATCTGTGCAGCGGGAACGACCTAGGACCACCAGGGGCCGAGAAAACCACAGTCTCATGGGGCCGGACACTCAGGGTCAGGGGAAAATCCAATATAGATCTGGTGATATCTCGGGTGCTATTACAGATAGCGCAATAAATCAAAGTGCATTGTCTGTAGGAGGCCCTGGCGCATGAATCTGTGCAGCGGGAACGACCTCGGACCACCAGGGGCCGAGAAAACCACAGTCTCATGGGGCCGGACGCTCAGGGTCAGGGGAAAATCCAGTATATAACTGGTGATATCTCGGGTGCTATTACAGATAGCGCAATAAATCAAAGTGCATTGTCTGTAGGAGGCCCTGGCGCATGAATCTGTGCAGCGGGAACGACCTCGGACCACCAGGGGACGAGAAAACGACCGTCTCAAGGGGCCGGACACTCAGGGTCAGTGAAAAATCCAATATATATCTGGTGATATCTCGGGTGCTATTACAGATAGCGCAATAAATCAAAGTGCATTGTCTGTAGGAGGCCCTGGCGCATGCATCTGTGCAGCGGGAACGACCTCGGACCACCAGGGGCCGAGACAACCACCGTCTCATGGGGCCGGACACTCAGGGTCAGGGAAAAATCCAATATATATCTGGTGATATCCCGGGTGCTATTACAGATAGCGCAATAAATCAAAGTGCATTGCCTGTAGGAGTCCCTGGCGCATGAATCTGTGCAGCGGGAACGACCTCGGGCCACCAGGGGCCGAGAAAATCGCAGTCTCAGGGGGCCAGATACTCAGGGTCAGGGGAAAATCCAATATATATCTGGTGATATCTCGGGTTCTATTACAGATAGCGCGATAAATCAAAGTGCATTGCCTGCAGGAAGCCCTGGCGCACGAATCTGTGCAGCAGCAACGACGTCGGAACACCAGGGGCCAAAAAAATTACAGATTTTCGGTATCCGTCACCCAAGGTCATGTAAAAATCCAGCATATATCTGGTGATATCTCGGGTGCTATTAGAGATAGCGCGATAAATCAAAGTGCATTGTCTGCAGGAGGCCCTGGCGCATGAATCTGTGCAGCGGCAACGACCTCGGACGACCAGGGGCCGAGAAAACCACAGTCTCATAGGGCCGGACACTCAGGGTCAGGGGAAAATCCAATATATATCTGGTAATATCTCGGGTGCTATTAGAGATAGCGCAATAGACCAAACTGAATTATCTGCAGGAGGCCCTGGCGCATGAATCTGTGCAGCGGGAACGACCTCGGACCACCAGGGGCCGAGAAAACCACCGTCTCATTGGGCCGGACGCTCAGGGTCAGGGGAAAATCCAATATATATCTGGTGATATCTCGGGTGCTATTAGATATAGCGCAATAAACCAAACGGAATTATCTGCAGGAGGACCTGGCGAATGAATCTGTGCAGCGGGAACGACCTCGGACCACCAGGGGCCGAGAAAACCACTGTCTCATGGGGCCGGACACTCAGGGTCTGGGGAAAATCCAATATATATCTGGTGATATCTCGGGTGCTATTACAGATAGCCCAATACATCAAAGTGGATTGTCTGTAGGAGGCCCAGGCGCATGAATCTGTGCAGCGGGAACGACCTCGGACCACCCGGGGCCGAGAAAACCACCGTCACATGGGGCCGGACACTCAGGGTCTGGGGAAAATCCAATATATATCTGGTGATATCTCGGGTGCTATTACAGATAGCCCAATACATCAAAGTGGATTGTCTGTAGGAGGCCCTGGCGCATGAATCTGTGCAGCGGGAACGACCTCGGACCACCAGGGGCCGAGACAACCACCGTCTCATGGGGCCGGACACTCAGGGTCTGGGAAAAATCCAATATATATCCGGTGATATCTCGGGTGCTATTACAGATAGCGCAATAAATCAAAGTGCATTGTCTGTAGGAGGCCCTGGCGCATGAATCGGTGCAGCGGGAACGACCTCGGACCACCAGGGGCCGAGAAAATCAGCGTCTCATGGGGTCGGACAGTCAGGGTCAGGGAGAAATCCTATATATATCTCTGGTGATATCTCGGGTGCTATTAGAGATAGCGCAATAAACCAAAGTGAATTATCTGCAGGAGGCCCTGGCGCATGAATCTGGCCAGCGGGAACGACCTCGGACCACCAGGGGCCGAGAAAACCACCGTCTCATTGGGCCGGACGCTCAGGGTCAGGGGAAAATCCAATATATATCTGGTGATATCTCGGGTGCTATTAGATATAGCGCAATAAACCAAACGGAATTATCTGCAGGAGGACCTGGCGAATGAATCTGTGCAGCGGGAACGACCTCGGACCACCAGGGGCCGAGAAAACCACTGTCTCATGGGGCCGGACACTCAGGGCCAGGGAAAAATCCAATATATATCTGGTGATATCTCGGGTGCTATTACAGATAGCCCAATACATCAAAGTGGATTGTCTGTAGGAGGCCCAGGCGCATGAATCTGTGCAGCGGGAACGACCTCGGACCACCCGGGGCCGAGAAAACCACCGTCACATGGGGCCGGACACTCAGGGTCTGGGGAAAATCCAATATATATCTGGTGATATCTCGGGTGCTATTACAGATAGCCCAATACATCAAAGTGGAATGTCTGTAGGAGGCCCTGGCGCATGAATCTGTGCAGCGGGAACGACCTCGGACCACCAGGGGCCGAGACAACCACCGTCTCATGGGGTCGGACACTCAGGGTCTGGGAAAAATCCAATATATATCCGGTGATATCTCGGGTGCTATTACAGATAGCGCAATAAATCAAAGTGCATTGTCTGTAGGAGGCCCTGGCGCATGAATCGGTGCAGCGGGAACGACCTCGGACCACCAGGGGCCGAGAAAATCAGCGTCTCATGGGGTCGGACAGTCAGGGTCAGGGAGAAATCCTATATATATATCTGGTGATATCTCGGGTGCTATTAGAGATAGCGCAATAAACCAAAGTGAATTATCTGCAGGAGGCCCTGGCGCATGAATCTGTGCAGCGGGAACGTCCTCGGACCTCCAGGGGCCGAGACAACCACCGTCTCATGGGGCCGGGCACTCAGGGTCAGGGTAAAATCCAATATATATCTGGTGATATCTCGGGTGCTATTACAGATAGCGCAATAAATCAAAGTGCATTGTCTGTAGCAGGCCCTGGCGCATAAATCTGTGCAGCGGGAACGACCTCGGGCAACCAGGGGCCGAGAAAACGACCGTCTCATGGTGTCGGACACTCAGGGTCAGTGAAAAATCCAATATATATCTGGTGATATCTCGGCTGCTATTACAGATAGCGCAATAAATCAAAGTGCATTGTCTGTAGGAGGCCCTGGCGCATCAATCTGTGCAGCGAGAACGACCTCGGACAACCAGGGGCGAGACAACCACCTTCTCATGGGGCCGGACACTCAGGGTCAGGGAAAAATCCAATATATATCTGGTGATATCTCGGGTGCTATTACAGATAGCGCAATAAATCAAAGTGCATTACCTGTAGGAGGCCCTGGCGCATGAATCTGTGCAGCGGGAACGTCCTCGGACCTCCAGGGGCCGAGACAACGACCGTCTCATGGGGCCGGACACTCAGGGTCAGGGTAAAATCCAATATATATCTGGTGATATCTCGGGTGCTATTACAGATAGCGCAATAAATCAAAGTGCATTGTCTGTAGGAGGCCCTGGCGCATGAATCTGTGCAGCGGCAACGACCTCGGACGACCAGGGGCCGAGAAAACCACAGTCTCATGGGGCCGGACACTCAGGGTCAGGGGAAAATCCAATATATATCTGGTGATATCTCGGGTGCTATTAGAGATAGCGCAATAAACCAAAGTGAATTACCTGCAGGAGGCCGTGGCGCTTGCATCTGTGCAGCGGGAACGACCTCGGACCACCAGGGGCCGAGAAAACCACCGTCTCATGGGGCCGGACACTCAGGGTCAGGGGAAAATCCAATATATATCTGGTGACACCTCGGGTGCTATTAGAGATACAGCAATAAAACGAAGTGCATTGTCCGTAGGAGGCCCTTGCGCATGAATCTGTGCAGCAGGAACGACATCGCACCACCAGGGGATGAGAAAATTACAGATTTTCGGTATCCGTCACCCAAAGTCATGTAAAAATCCAGCATATGTCTGGTGATATCTCGGGTGCTATTAGATATAGGGCAATAAATCAAAGTGCATTGTCTGCAGGAGGCCCTGGCGCATGAATCTGGCCAGCGGGAACGACCTCGGACCACCAGGGGCCGAGAAAACCACCGTCTCATTGGGCTGGACGCTCAGGGTCAGGGGAAAATCCAATATATAACTGGTGATATCTCGGGTGCTATTAGATATAGCGCAATAAACCAAACGGAATTATCTGCAGGCGGACCTGGCGAATGAATCTGTGCAGCGGGAACGACCTCGGACCACCAGGGGCCGAGAAAACCACTGTCTCATGGGGCCGGACACTCAGGGCCAGGGAAAAATCCAATATATATCTGGTGATATCTCGGGTGCTATTACAGATAGCCCAATACATCAAAGTGGATTGTCTGTAGGAGGCCCAGGCGCATGAATCTGTGCAGCGGGAACGACCTCGGACCACCCGGGGCCGAGAAAACCACCGTCACATGGGGCCGGACACTCAGGGTCAGGGGAAAATCCAATATATATATCTGGTGATATCTCGGGTGCTATTAGAGATAGCGCAATAAACCAAAGTGAATTATCTGCAGGAGGCCCTGATGCATGCATCTGTGCAGCGGGAACGACCACGGACCACCAGGGGCCGAGAAAACCACCGTCTCATGGGGCCGGACACTCAGGGTCAGGGAAAAATCCAATATATATCTGGTGATATCTCGGGTGCTATTACAGATAGCCCAATACATCAATGTGGATTGTCTGTAGGAGGCCCAGGCGCATGAATCTGTGCAGCGGGAACGACCTCGGACCACCCGGGGCCGAGAAAACCACCGTCACATGGGGCCGGACACTCAGGGTCAGGGTAAAATCCAATATATATCTGGTGATATCTCGGGTGCTATTACAGATAGCGCAATAAATCAAAGTGCATTGTCTGTAGCAGGCCCTGGCGCATAAATCTGTGCAGCGGGAACGACCTCGGGCAACCAGGGGCCGAGAAAACGACCGTCTCATGGTGTCGGACACTCAGGGTCAGTGAAAAATCCAATATATATCTGGTGATATCTCGGCTGCTATTACAGATAGCGCAATAAATCAAAGTGCATTGTCTGTAGGAGGCCCTGGCGCATCAATCTGTGCAGCGAGAACGACCTCGGACAACCAGGGGCGAGACAACCACCTTCTCATGGGGCCGGACACTCAGGGTCAGGGAAAAATCCAATATATATCTGGTGATATCTCGGGTGCTATTAGAGATAGCGCAATAAACCAAAGTGAATTACCTGCAGGAGGCCGTGGCGCTTGCATCTGTGCAGCGGGAACGACCTCGGACCACCAGGGGCCGAGAAAACCACCGTCTCATGGGGCCGGACACTCAGGGTCAGGGGAAAATCCAATATATATCTGGTGACACCTCGGGTGCTATTAGAGATACAGCAATAAATCGAAGTGCATTGTCCGTAGGAGGCCCTTGCGCATGAATCTGTGCAGCAGGAACGACATCGCACCACCAGGGGATGAGAAAATTACAGATTTTCGGTATCCGTCACCCAAAGTCATGTAAAAATCCAGCATATGTCTGGTGATATCTCGGGTGCTATTAGATATAGGGCAATAAATCAAAGTGCATTGTCTGCAGGAGGCCCTGGCGCATGAATCTGGCCAGCGGGAACGACCTCGGACCACCAGGGGCCGAGAAAACCACCGTCTCATTGGGCTGGACGCTCAGGGTCAGGGGAAAATCCAATATATAACTGGTGATATCTCGGGTGCTATTAGATATAGCGCAATAAACCAAACGGAATTATCTGCAGGCGGACCTGGCGAATGAATCTGTGCAGCGGGAACGACCTCGGACCACCAGGGGCCGAGAAAACCACTGTCTCATGGGGCCGGACACTCAGGGCCAGGGAAAAATCCAATATATATCTGGTGATATCTCGGGTGCTATTACAGATAGCCCAATACATCAAAGTGGATTGTCTGTAGGAGGCCCAGGCGCATGAATCTGTGCAGCGGGAACGACCTCGGACCACCCGGGGCCGAGAAAACCACCGTCACATGGGGCCGGACACTCAGGGTCAGGGGAAAATCCAATATATATATCTGGTGATATCTCGGGTGCTATTAGAGATAGCGCAATAAACCAAAGTGAATTATCTGCAGGAGGCCCTGATGCATGCATCTGTGCAGCGGGAACGACCACGGACCACCAGGGGCCGAGAAAACCACCGTCTCATGGGGCCGGACACTCAGGGTCAGGGAAAAATCCAATATATATCTGGTGATATCTCGGGTGCTATTACAGATAGCCCAATACATCAATGTGGATTGTCTGTAGGAGGCCCAGGCGCATGAATCTGTGCAGCGGGAACGACCTCGGACCACCCGGGGCCGAGAAAACCACCGTCACATGGGGCCGGACACTCAGGATCAGGGAAAAATGAAATATATATCTGGTGATATCTCGGGTGCTATTAGAGATAGCGCAATAAACCAAAGTGAATTATCTGGAGGAGGCCCTGGCGCATGAATCTGTGCAGCGGGAACGACCTCGGACCACCAGGGGCCGAGAAAACCACCGTCTCATGGGGCCCGACACTCAGGGTCAGGGAAAAATCCAATATATATCTGGTGATATCTCGGGTGCTATTACAGATAGCGCAATAAATCAAAGTGAATTATATGCAGGAGGCCCTGGCGCATGAATCTGTGCAACGGGAACGACCTCGGAAGACCAGGGGCCGAGAAAACCACAGTCTCATGGGGCCGGACACTCAGGGTCAGGTGAAAATCCATTATTTATCGGGTGATATCTCGGGTGCTATTACAGATAGCGCAATAAATCAAAGTGCATTGCCTGTAGGAGGCCCTGGCGCATAAATGTGGCCAGCGGGAACGACCTCGGGCCACCAGGGGCCGAGAAAACCACCGTCTCATGGGGCCGGAAACTCAGGGTCAGGGAAAAATCCAATATATATCTGGTGATATCTCGGGTGCTATTAGAGATACCGCAATAAACCAAAGTGAATTATCTGCAGGAGGCCCTGGCGCATGAATCTGTGCAGCGGGACCGACCTCGGACCACCACGGGCCGAGAAAACGACCGTCTCATGGGGCCGGACACTCAGGGTCAGGGGAAAATCCAGTATATATCTGGTGATATCTCGGGTGCTATTAGAGATAGCGCAATAAACCAAAGTGAATTATCTGCATGAGGCCCTGGCGCATGAATCTGTGCAGCGGGAACGTCCTCGGTCCTCCAGGGGCCGAGACAACCACCGTCTCATGGGGCCGGGCACTCAGGGTCAGGGTAAAATCCAATATATATCTGGTGATATCTCGGGTGCTATTACAGATAGCGCAATAAATCAAAGTGCATTGTCTGTAGGAGGCCCTGGCGCATGAATCTGTGCAGCGGGAACGACCTCGGGCCACCAGGGGCCGAGAAAACGACCGTCTCATGGGGCCGGACACTCAGGGTCAGGGGAAAATCCAATATATATCTGGTGATATCTCGGGTGCTATTAGAGTTATCCCAATAAACCAAACTGAATTATCTGCAGGAGGCCCTGCCGCATGAATCTGTGCAACGGGAACGACATCGGACCACCAGGGGCCGAGAAAACCACAGTCTCATGGGGCCGGACTCTCAGGGTCAGGGGAAAATCCAATATATATCTGGTGATATCTCGGGTGCTATTACAGATAGCGCAATAAATCAAAGTGCATTGTCTGTAGGAGACCCTGGCGCATGAATCTGTGCAGCGGGAACGACCTCGGACCACCAGGGGCCGAAAAAACCACAGTCTCAACGGGCCGGACGCTCAGGGTCAGTGAAAAATCCAATATATATCTGGTGATATCTCGGGTGATATTAGAGATAGCGCAATAAATCAAAGTGCATTGTCTGTAGGAGGCCCTGGCGCATGAATCTGTGCAGCGGGAACGTCGTCGGACCTCCAGGGGCCGAGACAACGACCGTCTCAAGGGGCCGGACACTCAGGGTCAGGGTCAAATCCAACATATATCTGGGGATATCTCGGGTGCTATTAGAGATAGCGCAATAAAGCAAAGTGAATTATCTGCAGGAGGCCCTGGCGCATGAATCTGTACAGCGGGAACGACCTCGGACCACCACGGGCCGAGAAAACGACCGTCTCATGGGGCCGGACACTCAGGGTCAGGGGAAAATCCAGTATATATCTGGTGATATCTCGGGTGCTATTAGAGATAGCGCAATAAACCAAAGTGAATTATCAGCATGAGGCCCTGGCGCATGAATCTGTGCAGCGGGAACGTCCTCGGACCTCCAGGGGCCGAGACAACCACCGTCTCATGGGGCCGGACACTCAGGGTCAGGGAAAAATCCAATATATATCTGGTGATATCTCGGGTGCTATTAGAGATAGCGCAATAAACCAAAGTGAATTATCTGCAGGAGGCCCTGGCGCATGAATCTGTGCAGCGGGGACGACCTCGGACCACCACGGGCCGAGAAAACCACAGACCCATGGGGCCGGACACTCAGGGTCAGGGGAAAATCCAGTATATAACTGGTGATATCTCGGGTGCTATTAGAGATAGCGCAATAAACCAAAGTGAATTATCTGCAGGAGGCCCTGGCGCATGAATCTGTACAGCGGGAACGACCTCGGACCACCACGGGCCGAGAAAACGACCGTCTCATGGGGCCGGACACTCAGGGTCAGGGGAAAATCCAGTATATATCTGGTGATATCTCGGGTGCTATTAGAGATAGCGCAATAAACCAAAGTGAATTATCTGCATGAGGCCCTGGCGCATGAATCTGTGCAGCGGGAACGTCCTCGGACCTCCAGGGGCCGAGACAACCACCGTCTCATGGGGCCGGGCACTCAGGGTCAGGGTAAAATCCAATATATATCTGGTGATATCTCGGGTGCTATTACAGATAGCGCAATAAATCAAAGTGCATTGTCTGTAGGAGGCCCTGGCGCATGAATCTGTGCAGCGGGAACGACCTCGGGCCACCAGGGGCCGAGAAAACGACCGTCTCATGGGGCCGGACACTCAGGGTCAGGGGAAAATCCAATATATATCTGGTGATATCTCGGATGCTATTAGAGATAGCCCAGTAAACCAAAGTGAATTATCTGCAGGAGGCCCTGCCGCATGAATCTGTGCAACGGGAACGACCTCGGACCACCAGGGGCCGAGAAAACCACAGTCTTATGGGGCCGCACACTCAGGGTCAGGGGAAAATCCAATATATATCTGGTGATATCTCGGGTGCTATTACAGATAGCGCAATAAATCAAAGTGCATTGTCTGTAGGAGACCCTGGCGCATGAATCTGTGCAGCGGGAACGACCTCGGACCACCAGGGGCCGAAAAAAATACAGTCTCAACGGGCCGGACGCTCAGGGTCAGTGAAAAATCCAATATATATCTGGTGATATCTCGGGTGCTATTACAGATAGCGCAATAAATCAAAGTGCATTGTCTGCAGGAGGCCCTGGCGCATGAACCTGTGCAGCGGGCACGACCTCGGACCACCAGGGGCCGAGAAAACCACCGTCTCATGGGGCCGGACACTCAGGGTCAGGGGAACATCCAATATATATCTGGTGATATCTCGGGTGCTATTAGAGATAGCGCAATAAACCAAACTGAATTATCTGCACGAGGCTCTGGCGCATGAATCTGTGCAGCGGGAACGACCTCGGGCCACCAGGAGCCGAGAAAACCACAGTCTCGTGGGGCCGGATACTCAGGGTCAGGGGTAAATCCAATATATATCTGGTGATATCTCGGGAGCTATTAGAGATAGCGCAATAAACCAAAGTGAATTACCTGCAGGAGGCACTGGCGCATGCATCTGTGCAGCGGGAACGACCTCGGACCACCAGGGGCCGAGAAAATTACAGACTTTCGGTATCCGTCACCCAAAGTCATGTAAAAATCCAGCATATATATGGAGCTTTCTCGGGTGCTATTAGAGATAGCGCAATAAACCAAAGTGAATTATCTGCAGGAGGCCCTGGCGCATGCATCTGTGCAGCGGGAACGACCTCGGACCACCAGGGGCCGAGAAAACAACCGTCTCATGGGGCCGGACACTCAGGGTCAGGGAAAAATCCAATATATATCTGGTGATATCTTGGGTGCTATTACAGATAGCGCAATAAACCAAAGTGAATTATCTGCAGGAGGCCATGGCGCATGCATCTGTGCAGCGGTTTCGACCTCCGACCACCAGGGGCCGAGGCAACCACAGTCTCATGGGGCCGGACACTCAGGGTCAGGGAAAAATCAAATATATATCTGGTGATATCTCGGGTGATATTACAGATAGCCCAATAAATCAAAGTGCATTGTCTGTAGGAGCCCCTGGCGCATGAATCTGTGCAGCAGGAACGACCTCGGACCACCAGGGGCCGAGACAACCACCGTCTCATGGGGCCGGCCACTCAGGGTCAGGGGAAAATCCAATATTTATCTGGTGATATCTCGGGTGCTATTAGAGATAGCGCAATAAACCAAAGTGAATTATCTGCAGGAGGCACTGGCGCATGAATCTGTGCAGCGGGAACGACCTCGCACCACCAGGGGCCGAGACAACCACCGTCTCATGGGGCCGGCCACTCAGGGTCAGGGAAAAATCAAATATATATCTGGTGATATCTCGGGTGCTATTAGAGATAGCGCAATAAATCAAAGTGAATTACCTGCAGGAGGCCGTGGCGCATGCATCTGTGCAGCGGGAACGACCTCGGACCACCAGGGGCCGAGAAAACCACCGTCTCATTGGGCCGGACACTCAGGGTCAGGGGAACATCCAATATATATCTGGTGATATCTCGGGTGCTATTAGAGATAGCGCAATAAACCAAACGGAATTATCTGCAGGAGGACCTGGCGAATGAATCTGTGCAGCGGGAACGACCTCGGGCCACCAGGGGCCGAGAAAATCGCAGTCTCAGGGGGCCAGATACTCAGGGTCAGGGGAAAATCCAATATATATCTGGTGATATCTCGGGTGCTATTACAGATAGCCCAATACATCAAAGTGGATTGTCTGTAGGAGGCCCAGGCGCATGAATCTGTGCAGCGGGAACGACCTCGGACCACCCGGGGCCGAGAAAACCACCGTCTCATGGGGCCCGACACTCAGGGTCAGGGAAAAATCCAATATATATCTGGTGATATCTCGGGTGCTATTACAGATAGCGCAATAAATCAAAGTGCATTACCTGTAGGAGGCCCTGGCGCATGAATCTGTGCAGCGGGAACGTCCTCGGACCTCCAGGGGCCGAGACAACGACCGTCTCATGGGGCCGGACACTCAGGGTCAGGGAAAAATCCAATATATATCTGGTGATATCTTGGGTGCTATTACAGATAGCGCAATAAACCAAAGTGAATTATCTGCAGGAGGACATGGCGCATGCATCTGTGCAGCGGTTACGACCTCCGACCACCAGGGGCCGAGACAACCACCGTCTCATGGGGCCGGACACTCAGGGTCAGGGAAAAATCAAATATATATCTGGTGATATCTCGGGTGCTATTACAGATAGCGCAATAAATCAAAGTGAATTATCTGCAGGAAGCCCTGGCGCATGAATCTGTGCAACGGGAACGACCTCGGAAGACCAGGGGCCGAGAAAACCACAGTCTCATGGGGCCGGACACTCAGGGTCAGGTGAAAATCCAATATTTATCGGGTGATATCTCGGGTGCTATTACAGATAGCGCAATAAATCAAAGTGAATTGTCTGTAGGAGGCCCTGGCGCACGAATCTGTGCACCGGGGAGGACCTCGGACCACCAGGGGCCGAGACAACCACCGTCTCATGGGGCCGGAAACTCAGGGTCAGGGAAAAATCCAATATATATCTGGTGATATCTCGGGTGCTATTAGAGATAGCGCAATAAACCAAAGTGAATTATCTGCAGGAGGCCCTGGCGCATGAATCTGTGCAGCGGGACCGACCTCGGACCACCACGGGCCGAGAAAACGACCGTCTCATGGGGCCGGACACTCAGGGTCAGGGGAAAATCCAGTATATATCTGGTGATATCTCGGGTGCTATTAGAGATAGCGCAATAAACCAAAGTGAATTATCTGCATGAGGCCCTGGCGCATGAATCTGTGCAGCGGGAACGTCCTCGGTCCTCCAGGGGCCGAGACAACCACCGTCTCATGGGGCCGGGCACTCAGGGTCAGGGTAAAATCCAATATATATCTGGTGATATCTCGGGTGCTATTACAGATAGCGCAATGAATCAAAGTGCATTGTCTGTAGGAGGCCCTGGCGCATGAATCTGTGCAGCGGGAACGACCTCGGGCCACCAGGGGCCGAGAAAACGACCGTCTCATGGGGCCGGACACTCAGGGTCAGGGGAAAATCCAATATATATCTGGTGATACCTCGGGTGCTATTAGAGTTATCCCAATAAACCAAAGTGAATTATCTGCAGGAGGCCCTGCCGCATGAAACTGTGCAACGGGAACGACATCGGACCACCAGGGGCCGAGAAAACCACAGTCTCATGGGGCCGGACACTCAGGGTCAGGGGAAAATCCAATATATATCTGGTGATATCTCGGGTGCTATTACAGACAGCGCAATAAATCAAAGTGCATTGTCTGTAGGAGACCCTGGCGCATGAATCTGTGCAGCGGGAACGACCTCGGACCACCAGGGGCCGAAAAAACCACAGTCTCAACGGACCGGACGCTCAGGGTCAGTGAAAAATCCAATATATATCTGGTGATATCTCGGGTGATATTAGAGATAGCGCAATAAATCAAAGTGCATTGTCTGTAGGAGGCCCTGGCGCATGAATCTGTGCAGCGGGAACGTCGTCGGACCTCCAGGGGCCGAGACAACGACCGTCTCAAGGGGCCGGACACTCAGGGTCAGGGTCAAATCCAACATATATCTGGGGATATCTCGGGTGCTATTACAGATAGCGCAATAAACCAAAGTGAATTATCTGCAGGAGGCCATGGCGCATGCATCTGTGCAGCGGTTACGACCTCCGACCACCAGGGGCCGAGACAACCACCGTCTCATGGGGCCGGACACTCAGGGTCAGGGAAAAATCCAATATATATCTGGTGATATCTTGGGTGCTATTACAGATAGCGCAATAAACCAAAGTGAATTATCTGCAGGAGGCCATGGCGCATGCATCTGTGCAGCGGTTACGACCTCCGACCACCAGGGGCCGAGACAACCACCGTCTCATGGGGCCGGACAGTCAGGGTCAGGGAAAAATCAAATATATATCTGGTGATATCTCGGGTGATATTACAGATAGCCCAATAAATCCAAGTGCATTGTCTGTAGGAGCCCCTGGCGCATGAATCTGTGCAGCGGGAACGACCTCGCACCACCAGGGGCCGTGAAAACCACGGTCTCATGTGACCGGCCACTCAGGGTCAGGGGAAACTCCAATATATATCTGGTGATATCTCGGGTGCTCTTACAGATAGCGCAATAAATCAAAGTGCATTGTCTGTAGGAGGCCCTGGCGCATGAATCTGTGCAGCGGGAACGACCTCGGACGTCCAGGGGCCGAGAAAACCACAGTCTCATGGGGCCGGACACTCAGGGTCAGGGGAAAATCCAATATATATCTGGTGATATCTCGGGTGCTATTAGAGATAGCCCAATAAACCAAAGTGAATTATCTGCAGGAGGCCCTGCCGCATGAATCTGTGCAGCGGGAACGACCTCGGACCACCAGGGGCCGAGAAAATAACAGTCTCATTGGGCCGGACAGTCTGGGTCAGGGAGAAATCCTATATATATCTGGTGATATCTCGGGTGCTATTAGAGATAGCGCAATAAATCAAAGTAAATTGTCTGCAGGGGGCCCTGGCGCATGAATCTGTGCAGCGGGAACGACATCGGACCACCAGGGGCCGAGAAAACCACAGTCTCATGGGGCCGGACACTCAGGGTCAGGGTAAAATCCAATATATATCTGGTGATATCTCGGGTGCTATTAGAGATAGCGCAATAAACCAAAGTGAATTATCTGCAGGAGGCCCTGGCGCATGAATCTGTGCAGCGGGGACGACCTCGGACCACCACGGGCCGAGAAAACGACCGTCTCATGGGGCCGGACACTCAGGGTCAGCGTAAAATCCAATATATATCTGGTGATATCTCGGGTGCTATTAGAGATAGCGCAATAAATCAAAGTGCATTGTCTGTAGGAGGCCCTGGCGCATGAATCTGTGCAGCGGGAACGACCTCGGACCACCAGGGGCCGAGAAAACCACAGTCTTATGGGGCCGGACACTCAGGGTCAGGGGAAAATCCAATATATATCTGGTGATATCTCGGGTGCTATTACAGATAGCGCAATAAATCAAAGTGCATTGTCTGTAGGAGACCCTGGCGCATGAATCTGTGCAGCGGGAACGACCTCGGACCACCAGGGGCCGAAAAAAATACAGTCTCAACGGGCCGGACGCTCAGGGTCAGTGAAAAATCCAATATATATCTTGTGATATCTCGGGTGATATTAGAGATAGCGCAATAAATCAAAGTGCATTGTCTGTAGGAGGCCCTGGCGCATGAATCTGTGCAGCGGGAACGTCCTCGGACCTCCAGGGGCCGAGACAACGACCGTCTCAAGGGGCCGGACACTCAGGGTCAGGGTCAAATCCAATATATATCTGGTGATATCTCGGGTGCTATTACAGATAGCGCAATAAATCAAAGTGCATTGTCTGCAGGAGGCCCTGGCGCATGAACCTGTGCACCGGGCACGACCTCGGACCGCCAGGGGCCGAGAAAACCACCGTCTCATGGGGCCGGACACTCAGGGTCAGGGGAACATCCAATATATATCTGGTGATATCTCGGGTGCTATTAGAGATAGCGCAATAAACCAAACTGAATTATCTGCACGAGGCTCTGGCGCATGAATCTGTGCAGCGGGAACGACCTCGGGCCACCAGGGGCCGAGAAAACCACAGTCTCGTGGGGCCGGATACTCAGGGTCAGGGGAAAATCCAATATATATCTGGTGATATCTCGGGTGCTATTAGAGATAGCGCAATAAACCAAAGTGAATTACCTGCAGGAGGCACTGGCGCATGCATCTGTGCAGCGGGAACGACCTCGGACCACCAGGGGCCGAGAAAATTACAGACTTTCGGTATCCGTCACCCAAAGTCATGTAAAAATCCAGCATATATATGGAGCTTTCTCGGGTGCTATTAGAGATAGCGCAATAAACCAAAGTGAATTATCTGCAGGAGGCCCTGGCGCATGCATCTGTGCAGCGGGAACGACCTCGGACCACCAGGGGCCGAGAAAACAACCGTCTCATGGGGCCGGACACTCAGGGTCAGGGAAAAATCCAATATATATCTGGTGATATCTTGGGTGCTATTACAGATAGCGCAATAAACCAAAGTGAATTATCTGCAGGAGGCCATGGCGCATGCATCTGTGCAGCGGTTTCGACCTCCGACCACCAGGGGCCGAGGCAACCACAGTCTCATGGGGCCGGACACTCAGGGTCAGGGAAAAATCAAATATATATCTGGTGATATCTCGGGTGATATTACAGATAGCCCAATAAATCAAAGTGCATTGTCTGTAGGAGCCCCTGGCGCATGAATCTGTGCAGCAGGAACGACCTCGGACCACCAGGGGCCGAGACAACCACCGTCTCATGGGGCCGGACACTCAGGGTCAGGGAAAAATCCAGTATATATCTGGTGATATCTCGGGTGCTATTAGAGATAGCGCAATAAACCAAAGTGAATTATCTGCAGGAGGCCCTGGCGCATGAATCTGTGCAGCGGGAGCGACCTCGGACCACCAGGGGCCGAGAAAACCACCGTCTCATGGGGCCGGACGCTCAGGGTCAGGAAAAATCCAATATATAACTGGTGATATCTCGGGTGCTATTAGAGATAGCGCAATAAACCAAAGTGAATTATCTGCAGGAGGCCCTGGCGCATGCATCTGGGCAGCGGGAACGACCTCGGACCACCAGGGGCCGAGACAAGCACCGTCTCATGGGGCCGGACACACAGGGGCAGGGAAAAATCCTATATATATCTGGTGATATCTCGGGTGCTATTAGAGATAGCGCAATAAACCAAAGTGAATTATCTGCAGGAGGCCCGGGCGCATGAATCTGTGCAGCGGGAACGACCTCGGACCACCAGGGTCCGAGAAAATCACCGACACATGGGGCCGGGCACTCTGGTTCAGGGAAAAATCCAACATATATCTGGTGATATCTCGGGTTCTATTACAGATAGCGCGATAAATCAAAGTGCATTGTCTGCAGGAGTCCCTGGCACATGCATCTGTGCAGCGGGAATGACCTCGGACCACCAGGGTCCGAGAAAACCACCGTCTCATGGGGCCGGACACTCAGGGTCAGGGAAAAATCAAATATATATCTGGTGATATCTCGGGTAGTATTAGAGATATCGCAATAAACCAAAGTGAATTATCTGCAGGAGGCCCTGGCGCATGCATCTGGGCAGCGGGAACGACCTCGGACCACCAGAGGCCGGGAAAACCACCATCTCATGGGGCCGGACAATCAGGGTCAGGGGAAAATCCAGTATATATCTGGTAATATCTCGGGTGCTATTAGAGATAGCGCAATAAAACAAAGCGAATTATCTGCAGGAGGCCCGGGCGCATGAATCTGTGCAGCGGGAACGACCTCGGACCACCAGGGGCCGAGAAAACCACTGTCTCATGGGGCCGGACACTCAGGGTCAGGGGAAAATCCAGTATATATCTGGTGATATCTCGGGTGCTATTAGAGATAGCGCAATAAAACAAAGCGAATTGTCTGCAGGAGGCCCAAGCGCATGAATCTGTGAAGCAGGAACGACCTCGGACCTCCAGGGGCCGAGAAACTTACAGATTTTCGGTGTCCGTCACCCAAAGTCATGTAAAAATCCAGCATATGTCTGGTGATATCTCGGGTGCTATTAGATATAGCGCAATAAATCAAAGTGCATTGTCTGTATGAGGCCCTGGCGCATGAATCTGTGCAGCGGGAATGACCTCGGACCACCAGGGGCCGAGAAAACCACCGTCTCATGGGGCCGGACACACAGGGGCAGGGAAAAATCCAATATATATCTGGTGATATCTCGGGTGCTATTACAGACAGCCCAATAAATCAAAGTGCATTGTCTGTAGGATGCCCTTGCGCATGAATCCGGCCAGCGGGAACGACCTCGGACCACCAGGGGCCGAGAAAACCACCGTCTCATGGGGCCGTGCACTCAGGGTCAGGGAAAAATCAAATATATATCTGGTGATATCTCGGGTGCTTTTAGGGATAGCGCTATAAACCAAAGTGATTTATCTGCAGGAGGCCCTGGCGCATGAATCTGGGCAGAGGGAACGACCTCGGACCACCAGGGGCCGAGACAAGCACCGTCTCATGGGGCCGGACACACAGGGGCCGGGAAAAATCCAATATATATCTGGTGATATCTCGGGTGCTATTAGAGATAGCGCAATAAACCAAAGTGATTTATCTGCAGGAGGCCCTGGCGCATGAATCTTTTCAGCAGGAACGACATCGGACCACCAGGGGCCGAGAAAATTACAGATTTTCGGTATCCGTCACACAAAGTCATGTAAAAATCCAGCATATATCTGGTGATATCTCGGGTGCTCTTAGATATAGCGCAATAAATCAAAGTGCATTGTCTGCAGGAGGCCCTGTCGCATGAATCTGTGCAGCGGTATCTACCTCGGACCACCAGGGTCCGAGAAAATCACCGACACATGGGGCCGTGCACTCAGGGTCAGGGAAAAATCAAATATATATCTGGTGATATCTCGGGTGCTTTTAGGGATAGCGCTATAAACCAAAGTGATTTATCTGCAGGAGGCCCTGGCGCATGAATCTGGGCAGCGGGAACGACCTCGGACCACCAGGGGCCGAGACAAGCACCGTCTCATGGGGCCGGACACACAGGGGCAGGGAAAAATCCTATATATATCTGGTGATATCTCGGGTGCTATTAGAGATAGAGCAATAAACCAAAGTGAATTATCTGCAGGAGGCCCGGGCGCATGAATCTGTGCAGCGGGAACGACCTCGGACCACCAGGGTCCGAGAAAATCACCGACACATGGGGCCGGGCACTCTGATTCAGGGAAAAATCCAACATATATCTGGTGATATCTCGGGTTCTATTACAGATAGCGCGATAAATCAAAGTGCATTGTCTTTAGGAGGCCCGGGCGCATGAATCTGGCCAGCGGGAACGACCTCGGACCACCAGGGGCCGAGAAAACCACCGTCTCATGGGGCCGGACACTCAGTGTCAGGGGAAAATCCAATATATATCTGGTGATATCTCGGGTGCTATTACAGACAGCCCAATAAATCAAAGTGCATTGTCTGTAGGAGGCCCTGGCGCATGAATCCGGCCAGCGGGAACGACCTCGGACCACCAGGGGCCGAGAAAACCACCGTCTCATGGGGCCGGACTGTCAGGTTCAGGGAAAAATCCAATATATATCTGGTGATATCTCGGGTGCTTTTAGGGATAGCGCAATAAACCAAAGTGATTTATCTGCAGGAGGCCCTGGCGCATGAATCTGGGCAGCGGGAACGACCTCGGACCACCAGGGGCCGAGACAAGCACCGTCTCATGGGGCCGGACACACAGGGGCCGGGAAAAATCCAATATATATCTGGTGATATCTCGGGTGCTATTAGAGATAGCGCAATAAACCAAAGTGATTTATCTGCAGGAGGCCCTGGCGCATGAATCTGTTCAGCAGGAACGACATCGGACCACCAGGGGCCGAGAAAATTACAGATTTTCGGTATCCGTCACACAAAGTCATGTAAAAATCCAGCATATATCTGGTGATATCTCGGGTGCTCTTAGATATAGCGCAATAAATCAAAGTGCATTGTCTGCAGGAGGCCCTGTCGCATGAATCTGTGCAGCGGTATCTACCTCGGACCACCAGGGTCCGAGAAAATCACCGACACATGGGGCCGTGCACTCAGGGTCAGGGAAAAATCAAATATATATCTGGTGATATCTCGGGTGCTTTTAGGGATAGCGCTATAAACCAAAGTGATTTATCTGCAGGAGGCCCTGGCGCATGAATCTGGGCAGAGGGAACGACCTCGGACCACCAGGGGCCGAGACAAGCACCGTCTCATGGGGCCGGACACACAGGGGCAGGGAAAAATCCTATATATATCTGGTGATATCTCGGGTGCTATTAGAGATAGCGCAATAAACCAAAGTGAATTATCTGCAGGAGGCCCGGGCGCATGAATCTGTGCAGCGGGAACGACCTCGGACCACCAGGGTCCGAGAAAATCACCGACACATGGGGCCGGGCACTCTGATTCAGGGAAAAATCCAACATATATCTGGTGATATCTCGGGTTCTATTACAGATAGCGCGATAAATCAAAGTGCATTGTCTTTAGGAGGCCCAGGCGCATGAATCTGGCCAGCGGGAACGACCTCGGACCACCAGGGGCCGAGAAAACCACCGTCTCATGGGGCCGGACACTCAGTGTCAGGGGAAAATCCAATATATATCTGGTGATATCTCGGGTGCTATTACAGACAGCCCAATAAATCAAAGTGCATTGTCTGTAGGAGGCCCTGGCGCATGAATCTGTGCAGCAGGAACGACCTCAGACCACCAGGGGCCGAGAAAACCACCGTCTCATGGGGCCGGACACTCAGGGTCAGGGGAAAATCCAATATATATCTGGTGATATCTCGGGTGCTATTAGAGATAGCGCAATGAACCAAACGGAATTATCTGCAGGAGGACCTGGCGAATGAATCTGTGCAGCGGGAACGACCTCGGACATCCAGGGGCCGAGAAAACCACTGTCTCATGGGGCCGGACACTCAGGGTCAGGGAAAAATCCAATATATATCTGGTGATATCTCGGGTGCTATTAGAGATAGCGCAATAAATCAAAGTGCACTTGTCCGTAGGAGGCCCTTGCGCATGAATCTGTTCAGCAGGAACGACATCGGACCACCAGGGGCCGAGAAAATTACAGATTTTCGGTATCCGTCACCCAAAGTCATGTAAAAATCCAGCATATATCTGGTGATATCTCGGGTGCTATTAGATATAGCGCAATAAATCAAAGGGCATTTTCTGCAGGAGGCCCTAGCGCATGAATCTGTGCAGCGGGAACGACCTCGGACCACCAGGGGTCGACGAAATCATCGTCTCATGGGGCCGGACTGTCAGGTTCAGGGAAAAATCCAATATATATCTGGTGATATCTCGGGTGCTTTTAGGGATAGCGCAATAAACCAAAGTGATTTATCTGCAGGAGGCCCTGGCGCATGAATCTGGGCAGCGGGAACGACCTCGGACCACCAGGGGCCGAGACAAGCACCGTCTCATGGGGCCGGACACACGGGGGCAGGGAAAAATCCAATATATATCTGGTGATATCTCGGGTGCTATTAGAGATAGCGCAATAAACCAAAGTGATTTATCTGCAGGAGGCCCTGGCGCATGAATCTGTTCAGCAGGAACGACATCGGACCACCAGGGGCCGAGAAAATTACAGATTTTCGGTATCCGTCACACAAAGTCATGTAAAAATCCAGCATATATCTGGTGATATCTCGGGTGCTCTTAGATATAGCGCAATAAATCAAAGTGCATTGTCTGCAGGAGGCCCTGTCGCATGAATCTGTGCAGCGGTATCTACCTCGGACCACCAGGGTCCGAGAAAATCACCGACACATGGGGCCGTGCACTCAGGGTCAGGGAAAAATCAAATATATATCTGGTGATATCTCGGGTAGTATTAGAGATATCGCAATAAACCAAAGTGAATTATCTGCAGGAGGCCCTGGCACATGCATCTGTGCAGCGGGAACGACCTCGGACCACCAGGGGCCGAGACAAGCACCGTCTCATGGGGCCGGACACACAGGGGCAGGGAAAAATCCTATATATATCTGGTGATATCTCGGGTGCTATTAGAGATAGCGCAATAAACCAAAGTGAATTATCTGCAGGAGGCCCGGGCGCATGAATCTGTGCAGCGGGAACGACCTCGGACCACCAGGGTCCGAGAAAATCACCGACACATGGGGCCGGGCACTCTGGTTCAGGGAAAAATCCAACATATATCTGGTGATATCTCGGGTTCTATTACAGATAGCGCGATAAATCAAAGTGCATTGTCTGCAGGAGTCCCTGGCACATGCATCTGTGCAGCGGGAATGACCTCGGACCACCAGGGTCCGAGAAAACCACCGTCTCATGGGGCCGGACACTCAGGGTCAGGGAAAAATCAAATATATATCTGGTGATATCTCGGGTAGTATTAGAGATATCGCAATAAACCAAAGTGAATTATCTGCAGGAGGCCCTGGCGCATGCATCTGGGCAGCGGGAACGACCTCGGACCACCAGAGGCCGGGAAAACCACCATCTCATGGGGCCGGACAATCAGGGTCAGGGGAAAATCCAGTATATATCTGGTAATATCTCGGGTGCTATTAGAGATAGCGCAATAAAACAAAGCGAATTACCTGCAGGAGGCCCGGGCGCATGAATCTGTGCAGCGGGAACGACCTCGGACCACCAGGGGCCGAGAAAACCACTGTCTCATGGGGCCGGACACTCAGGGTCAGGGGAAAATCCAGTATATATCTGGTGATATCTCGGGAGCTATTAGAGATAGCGCAATAAAACAAAGCGAATTGTCTGCAGGAGGCCCAAGCGCATGAATCTGTGAAGCAGGAACGACCTCGGACCTCCAGGGGCCGAGAAACTTACAGATTTTCGGTGTCCGTCACCCAAAGTCATGTAAAAATCCAGCATATGTCTGGTGATATCTCGGGTGCTATTAGATATAGCGCAATAAATCAAAGTGCATTGTCTGTATGAGGCCCTGGCGCATGAATCTGTGCAGCGGGAATGACCTCGGACCACCAGGGGCCGAGAAAACCACCGTCTCATGGGGCCGGACACACAGGGGCAGGGAAAAATCCAATATATATCTGGTGATATCTCGG